>NC_051215.1:46978419-47278419 GCF_015220715.1 Pygocentrus nattereri
AGCCACTAGAGATACAGTCTGAAACAGCTTATGTGACCCTTTTTACACAAATTCACTTGTCCCATTACATCTATATCAACTACAGAACCTACAGTTTAATTCGAAATTCAATTCAAATCAACTTTATTTGTGTAGCCCTTTTTACGACAGACATAGACACAGAACAGTTTTCTGAAATCTGGAGCCATGCCCATTACCAGCAAGCTGAGAGCATCAGAGATAGATAGCACACATTTATTATTGAAAAAATAATTCGCTTGTCCATGGTTTGGGCCCTTCTAACTAAAATAGCAATCACAAAGACAAGAAGGCCATGCTATTATTAATTCTACATGACATATAAAGTTCAAATCTAATTTTTCTCTTGTGCTTTCTTAACTTTGTACCTGATAAGCAATCATTTCTCCACACTTTCCTGACTGCCCAGTTTGGGAGGGCTCCTGCTGAAACCTGCTTTCATACAGCCTGTTTACTGTACGGGTCATTAAGGCTACTAAGAGTCACTGTTTGAAATAGTATCCTAAGTACTCTATACTACATACTGTACAAGCACATTCTGTATACTGCATGCTGCTTCTCAAGATAGTACGCGGTGTAGTGTCCAATATCTACCATTGTTAACTGCACTACAGGGTAACTGACAACTAGGTGGTTGTTTCATGGTTATCCATCCATCCATCCATCCATCCATCCATCATCTTCCGCTTCTCCCGGGTTCGGGTCGTGGGGGCAGCATCCTGAGCAATGAAGCCCAGACCTCCCTTTCCCCAGCCACTTCCACTAGCTCCCTGGGAGGGATTCCGAGGCGCTCCCAGGCCAGCTGGGCGATATAGTCACGCCAGCGTGTCCTGGGTCTTCCCCGGGGTCTCCTCCCCGGTGGACTTGCCTGTGACACCTCCCAAGGGTGTTTCATGGTTATGTCCTCCTGAAATGATCTTACTGTATTGTTGGATGCAGTGTCCTCAAAATAATTCTGGCTTCATACTGGAATACTTGGTCTGAGTATGTATGCCAGACGGGTATCTTTGGTGTACTAGAGAAATTTATGCTGGTCACACTGCATACTATTTATTAGTTTTGGGCTCAGTCAGTGCACTAGCAGTGCACTGTAAAATAATAATCTGATTGCACAGGAATGAACTATTATTTGCAGAATATATTCAGAAAGTGGCTTTTTAATTTGTGCCTTGTTAAGCAGCCTGTCTCACAATACTAGAATACAGGGGTCAAAGCGAAACATGATTTTATTTCTTCATCTACAGTTATTTTAACACGTTATTCTTGGCCTTTCAGAAATGTTTGACTGCATGTATGTTTTGTTTTTATTAGTGTATTAGTATTTAAGGACATCAGTTTACTTCCAACTCTGTGATCTTAAATATGCTAATGCACTGTGTATTTACAAGTTGTGTTTGCTCAACAGTTCACTTAGTAGATCATCAGATGATCATACGGTTGGCTTTAAATAATTGTATTTAGCTGAAATACAGCAATATGTCATGTTTACCTGAAACCTTTGTGAACATTAGTGCATCTACAGTAGACTATTGTATCACACAATAACTGTATTATTCTGAAAGTAAGCATTACAGTACAGTGCAACTGTGCCTTATAGAAACAGTACTTAAAAAAAGAAACAATCACTAGTTAACTTTGGTGCATAAAATACACAGTAAGAACTTGTATTGTTTGGATTATAGCAGTGTGCTGTAATCTGTGTGAACTGCAGTATCACCACTGTAAATAAACAGCAGTCCCTGTTTGAACAGAGCCAAAGTTGTTCTCTAAGCAATTGTAGAATTATTTGGCTTTTTTGTTCATGACCACTTTATTCATATCAAAGGTGACCTGGAAGTTGAGCATTTTAGATTTATCAATCTCTTTTTTTAAATAACTGTCTTTAACAAAAAAAATAAAAATAATAATAATAATAAAGCCTCCATGTCACTATCGAAACATAAAAACATACAGTCTGTAGGCGGAGCCTTATTTTAGCCACACCCCTGTGTTGTAGAGCAGGGAGTGAGACTGCATCCCTGCATCCATGGCCACAAGGTGAGCAGCTAGATCCCACTGTTTCAAACAGTGGTGGACAGTAACTAAGTAAATGTAATTAGTTTCTGTACTTAAGTAGTTTTTTTTCATGTATCTGTACTTTACTTAAATTTTTCCCTTTTAGGTGACTTTTTACTTTCACTCCATTACATTTCAAAGTGAAATATCTCACTTTTTACTCCACTATATTTTGAGAAATCTGTCGTTTCTTTTGGTTTATGTGTGCATAAAACATAACATGTTAAAGCGAAAGAAGCGTGAAGCAAGAACACCAATCAGGACGCAGCGGCCACTTTGTTTTGAACTTGTTTTGACCTGTTGGTCATACCAACCCAGTGCAAGCACACGGTTCAACATCAGCGCAGCAGCGTAAAACTTTGGGAGCACATGCGTCACCTAAATGATGAACTAACCTAACTTTGTGTAAATAGACCACAATATAGAAATATGTCCACATATCACATATGCAGTCGTGACTGTCGTGTCTTTTTTCCTGAATTTATTCAAACACTTTCATTCTATACTAAATCAGTATTTCAGCTAGTCTATGTTTATGAACAGAGACCTACAGCTGCAACACAGTAAAGGAAAACTTATTTGTGAACCTGTACTCAAAGCAAGTTTTTATTAAACTTATAACTAAGTTACAAATAAATCTTAAACTGAAACTTTGTTTGCTTGCAAAAAGGCTTTTAGAGCCACTCGGTTCTCCCTAATGGAAACTGTTTACCTTCAGTGTTTTGTGACTCGCAATCACATCATTTTAATAGTGCCAGACTAATTAATGACGTTCTATTAAAAGACTGGTTTACCAAGAGAGACACTGGAGGATTTTCACCTAAAATGAGTTCATGAAGCAAGAGTCATGTTACAACAACAATAATAGGACATCAGAGCCATAATTAATCTATTAGTACTTTTACTTTCAATACTTCAGTACATTTGAAGGCAAATACTTTTGTACTGTTACTCAAGTGTGGGTCTAGAGTAAGGACATCTACTTTTACTGGAGTAATATCTTACCTTGGGTATCTTTGCTTTAACTCAAGCACATGATTTGTGTACTTCGTCCACCACTGTGCTTTACTGCACACACCTCGCTGGATGCACTGCTTTCGGCTCTGCACTGTCTAGCATGCGCTTTGAAGTCTGAAAAACAACTGCTTTGTATGCACCACCTGCTTTAGACCATGAGGAGGCGCTCTCGCCGTGTTTAGTTCAGCCTTGAAGAGCTTCGGCTTTTGATGGGATTTCTGTCCAAAACCACTGGCCACGTGATGAAAACCAAGCGGGGGGTGTTAGAACAGCTCCCCGTCCCACCCTACACCTTCCCCAGACCGCACAAAACACAACAAAATGCGTGTAAATTAATAAAAAGTGTGTTTATTATGCATTTTCCACGTCATCTCCAACAGGCCCACACCTTTTCACTCTCCCCTCCCATCCCCACCCTGCATCGCTCCGGCTGCGCAGGGGAGGGGCAGTAGGAGGGTCAGGGGCAAAACTGGGGAACGAGGAAAGAGGAGTGAACGCGGCGAGGAGGAGGAGGAAGATAGATAGCTAGGTGGGCTTTTTATGAAAGGACTGCAACATTTTATAAATCCATTTCGGCCTTCGGGACTTCCCTTTCCTTCGTTTGTTTGAATGGGTGCAGCAGAGTTAACTTAAAGTGAAAACCTAACAGCGCAGATAGGTTTTCGTGGCAGTGCGGGCTAAAACGCCCAAATTTAGCCCAGTTTGGGATTACGGTTACTTCCCAGCGCTTGGAAAAAAAAATCAGAGTATCTGGAGCCTGTTTCGATAGGCCGGGACCGCAACCGCACCATCGGACTTGCACAAAAACACAAAGGTAGACTTTCAAAACTGCCGTTGTTTTTATTAAGTCGCACGTTGGTTGTACAAAAAAATGTTCTTCTTAAAACGTACGCGTTTTACTGGCGTCTCGCTTGGTTTTATTAGTTCGGGA
Source organism: Pygocentrus nattereri (assembly GCF_015220715.1). Taxonomy (NCBI): domain Eukaryota; kingdom Metazoa; phylum Chordata; class Actinopteri; order Characiformes; family Serrasalmidae; genus Pygocentrus; species Pygocentrus nattereri. The sequence continues at coordinate 46,982,441 of NC_051215.1, forward strand.
AACTTGGAAGTCCGCTGGCTAAATGTTAGCTATGTAGCTAACAGTTTAGCCGTTAGCGTGCTAGCTGGCTGGTTCAGTTAGCTTAGCTGGTTTGTTAGCGGTAGCCACGACTCACATTTGTCAGCGAAGATGACAAAGTTATTTTTTGGTTGGGAAATGCTCAAGTTTGGTGGAAAGACCCCGATTTTTATACCCCCAGCTTAACGTAGTTGGCCGACTGCGTCTGTTTTGTGTGAGTTACAGCGCAGAGTCGTGAGGCAAACGCAGTCGAGACGCTTTTCTGGTTATTTCGTGAAATTCCCGAATAACACTTTAAACGCTGGCGAAACGTGGCGTTTATGCGATAATAAGTTGTTTGTGTGTTTGTCTCCGCTTGTATAACTTTGTAATATCCCTCTCTAACCGATACGCCGAGTTATTGTAGCCAAGTTGTTGAAAACAGTGGTGGTGATTTTGTTTAGCCAGTTAGCATCGATGCTCGGCATTATTTGATCGGGTCCTAATTTAAAACCACGTTTGTGGGCTGCGCTTTTTAAATGTGTGCTGTCAAGTTATCTGGACGTGTTGGGCCGTGCTTTAAATTGCGAGTTGTAACGTTGTGTGAACGGGAGTGTGCTGTGAATTAAGCAGTTTGAGGGGAATCCTGTGACGAAGTTCATCACCAAACCCATCTAACTTGGGTTACAGCAGTGAGGTCAAGGCCCCAGGTCAGGATCACCTGTGCTTGGAGAAGAGCGTTTTATTTATTAAACTAAATCCCTTGGGTTAGTGTCTGATTTGGTTTATTACAGTTTTTATCGTGCTGTGAGTGGTACAGGCATGCGCGTCTTAAATGTTGATTTTGTTACAGTTGGCTTTGATGTTATCAGTTGTATTCAGAGTTTTTAATTGTTTTGTTTTCTGTATTTATCCATTATTTTGCAGGTTTTATGAGTGTATTGTTTATTAAGACGGCGAAAATTAGGCACATTGTGTAAGTGTGTGTGTGTCTTTTGAACTAGACAGGTAGTTGGGCTGTTTTGAAGTGTGTCTGTATGTGTGTGTGAGAACCTGTTGAGTAGGTCTGAGTAGGTGAATGGGTGTGTGTGTGAAAGTGTACGTGGGGGAAGGGACAGGCGTGGTTCACGTTTTTCTCTCTCTCTCTCTCTTTGTAGCTTGCTTTTTCTTGCATTTACACACAATAAGATGTAAAGCAGCAAGTCAGCATAATGGAGTGGCCACTGACTACAAGCTGACCGATTTTATGGTTCGCCTGACTTGGCTGATATATTTAGCATGAGTCACTGGAGATGATGTGTGTGCTGTAAGCCCAGTTTTCTCGACTTAAAAGGCAAAAAGGTTTGGTTTTTTTTCTGGACTACCCTGCGGGCGTGTCTACCTTGACCTGCAGAAGCTGAGAGAGGGAAGGGCATGTTAACACACGCCATGTTTTCCCAACAGTCTACTTTACAACAGTTCAACACATCTCAAGCGCACACTTGTGCTGAATGGAGTTGAAGTATGACAGTTGTGTGGAAACTGGGCTTAGTGAAGAAGGCTCTTTTCCCCCTTCTTTAAACGTAAGCTATCATTTTTTCATTTTTTCTGAAACTGTATAATGACCGGGTTTACTGTTACAAGGGTGTGTCCGTCAAACACGGAAGGGGGTTGAGCAGTTTTAAAGTGCACGTCTCTGCTGGCGGTCGCCACAGACTGCGTCGATACTTCAGAAAAGTAGTTGTGTAGTAGAAATATCATGGGTTAAAATGGTTTCTCCCTCTGTTAGAATTCAGTGTTAAAAAGGCTTTGTCCCTGAAGTGGTGAAACACTTCACTTCGTCAAGGGGTGAACACGTTTTTTAAGCACATCATGGGTGTCTTTAGTACTGAAAACGCTGACCCAACTGCATGTGTCCTGGCAGAGCGTAATTTGTCCAGCTTAATTGGATTTAGTGCAGTGTTAGGCCTAAACATTGAATAAAAACCCTTATATTCTTATTTTTTTGCAGTAATTTTATAATTGGCGCTGCTTATTCTTTCGTCTGTTCCAATTGGTCATGTGTTGCATATCGTGTATCAAGAAAATATATTCAAGTACTCGGATATTGTAATTTCGACCCCACCCACCCCCCGTTTTATCTTCAGCTTCATCTACATATCCCTCACTGGAGAACTGAAAAGTAGTTTTTCTTCCAAAATCATAGAAAAAAAAAAGTTTCAGAAAATCATTTAGGATAGTGACTGATTTGGTCAACCTTTTTAAACGTTGGTGCTCTAAATGGTACTAATTAATTATTTAAAATGCTATCTTACATCGTTTCACTCATCGATTCAATTAGTTTGTTTTTTCCATCTCAAGTACTTTATAGGAGAATAGTCAAACATTGATAGATGTGTATTAAACATGTTTAATGTGGCCACATAGCACCGTTTTGTGTTGTACAGAAACCTCTAAAAAAATCATGACTATCCCGACTTCTGGTATGTCAGAATTACTCAACCTCTCATGTGTCTGTGACATTGGTTTCGTTTGTAGGAGTGCTGGAAGTATGTGTGGTCTCAAAGTTCACAGAGGCGTTAGTTTGGAGTCAGGCCAAAATGGAGGGATTGGCTTTTCACATTCAGTTTTAACCTGAGTCAGCAGGGATGGGGACCCTGATGAATTGTCCAGTTTTACAATAACACTGTCATGAGCATACTCTGTGTATGAATGGTTGGTGGGGTCATTTTGTTCCCCTCTACATCCTAGTGTTGACCTCTACCGTCAATTGTAGGTTTAACTGCAGTGTAACTTTGATCAATCTTACATTGCCACGGGGACTGAAAGCATCTGACAGGTGCTTTTTGTTATTGTGTGAATATGGCTATTTATTTTTTCTTTCTGGACTTGATTCCTTTCTTTGCACCTTGCCGCTGCATTTTTTTGGACATCTTTTGCCGCATTTGTGCTGCTGCGTGCGTGCAGTGTTTAGTTGGGCCTCTATTTTGTCCGTCCAGTTTTGGTCAGTTTACTTTGAAAAGTGTTTCATTTTGTTGTGACTGCCCCATTAAGGCCATGTATCTTGTGGCTCGTAGACTGGTATTATTTTAATTTTATAAATCTGCCATGACTATAGTGTGCAAAATGGAATAATAACAAAAGGGACGCTGCTATTTTCTGGATCTTTGTGACGTGGATGTAATGCTCCTCGTCTGTCAAGTACATCAGTAAAATGTGTGTATAAACGATCACTGTCATGGTGAGTCAGTATCAAAATATAAACATATAGGCTATGTACATGTCCTCGTGGTGAACAGAACCATCTGACTCTCTGTTTAAAGTGTTCAATCACCTAATTTTTTTCTTCCCTAATCCACAAATTCGGCCTAGGAGTGAACAGCTGTTGTCTCAGAAATGCACTCCATGCTGTACATGAGCATCCCCGTTGACTGGCCTGTACAGCTGTGCTCAGTGGTATGCGGTAAGCGCCACTTGTACACACTTCATCACTCAAGATCTTGCGTGTGGCTGTAGGTTAAAGCTGCATCTTTATCAGCCGTTGTCGTGGCCTGATCTGGGTATCGTCTGGATCTTCTGTGTGTGTTTGCAGTAGGTGTTTAGAGTTTGAATGTTAAGTGGCTTAGCGTTCTAATACCTCTCCTATCCCATTAGCAGACACACACGATTAAGCGTCCATGCAAATTGAATTAGTTTGGCCTAATGTGGCTTAGGGCCGATGCTGCCTTCCTGTATCTGTGCCGCTCTATCAGTCATAACTGAGATTTAGTATGATGGCATCTGTCTGAGTTGCCTCCATATCACTGAACTTTTCTTTAAGACTACTTTGTATAGCTATAACTTTTAGTTTTAGTGATGATGAGAATAAATGGTTAAAAACTTAGAAGAATGGAAGAATGGTTAATGGTTGAGGAAAAATTCTTACTCAAAATGTAGTCAGTTAGCATATATATGTGTGTGTGTGTGTGTGTGAGAGAGAGGCTGTCGTTACTTGTGTGTGTGTGTGTGTGTGTGTGTGTGTGTGTGTGTGAGAGAGGCTGTCGTTACTTGTTTGCTATGTTAGTCCTGTAGATCCAGTGTTTAACCAAAGAAGCAGAATTTAAGCCCTAAACGCATCTTGGCTGATTGTATTATTATTATTATTATTATTATTATTATTTCTAAGTATATACACACACAGTACAGATATTCTGCAAAATCCAATTAGACAAAGAGTGAGATAGTCCATTATAAATAATGTTCGTTGTAAGACGTTCTTTTAAGTGACTTTAACTGGCTTTATTAATGAAACTCCATGAGAAATTGTCATTTTTAGTTTGATCACTAGTGCTGTGTTGCATCCAAGTATAGAATAGACAGGCATATATGTCAGGGGTTTTTGTCTTTGTGTCAAAATTCACAGCACTATGTCAGGAATGCAGTCTGTTGGAGTGAGGTGGTAAATCCCAGAGAAGGTAGCTTACCTGTTTGACCTAATTTTGGCTATACCGTTGTGTTTGAGATGGCAGTCTTGAGTTGCTTGGTTGTTTTCCCAAGGAAAAAAGGCCTACATAAAGTTTCATTCTGTTCTGGGTCAGGCCTATTTAGAGGGGTGGCTTTTTTTTTTCTTCTCTGGAGAAGACTTTTGGAACTCTTGGTGCTGTTGCCAAAAATAAAACTGAAGCGATGCACTCAGAAAGGGCTATATCATAACTACAGAGTATCTGTATTCAAAGTGTGCTTTGAAGGGATGCTCTTTGAAGATAAGAATAGGGTATTAGGCGGCGTGTGTTTGCTGGGTGCTTGTGAGTTTTCAGATACGGCACCCCTATGGTAGTCTGTGTATGTTGGGTGCTTGTGTGGTTTAGATACTGCACCCCTATGGTAAAAATACATTGAGTTTTTTTTGGCTTGCTGAAAAAACTGAAATTTGTCCACAGAAGAACTGCTGTTCACTACTTGTGGTTATGTACCTGCTGTACTTTCCTCTGAATCCACATCTGTATTTATGCACATTGTGTGAAACGATGAACGGATGAACGATATAAAAAAGTAACTTGCAACTTATTGCTGAGATTGAAACAGTAGGCGGTGCAGCTGTTCTGTGTGTGCAGTTGTGATTGCAGGTGTGTGTTCATTAGTAGCTTGGCGTTCACAGGTGCAAGCGAGTGTGTTACAGGAAAAGGTGTGCATCACTGAAACTCACCCCCGTTTGACTGAACCGATGAGTCATTGCTTTCACACTTTGAATCAGACACTGTGAGACTGAGAGCAGACATAGGAAATGAATATGGAGTGAAAAGAATATGAGGGGTGTATTTTGGAAAAGGAAGAGGGCATTTTAGGTATTTTGAGGCTGAGACAGGATCAGACACGCCACAGCACCAACTGGAATTTGTGCGCGCATGCACACTCCGGCATGATTTTCTGCGAGAGTGTGTTTGCTCTGTGGAAGGTATGCTGTGGAAGAGTGGAAAACAGTTTTAGAAGTCGATGAAGCTGACTGCTGTGTCTGTGTTTTCAAGGACAGCGCCCCCACCCCACCCTCGACACACACACACACACACACACACACACACACACTCTTGGACACACATTTACCATTGTTCTCCTCGCCACCAGATGGACAGCTGCAAACCCCCCACCCCCCGCCCATCTCACTGTCTCTCTATCTATCTCTCTTTCCCCCACTGTTTTTTCTTCTTTCCTCTCTTTCTCCCTCTCTCTGTTTCGGCAGTCTTTCAGGGTGCAGCACTCGCTCTCGTGGAGTGTAGGGAGCTGTGCTGTTTTAGCAGTGTAGCCTTGTCCTTGGCAGGAATGAGCTTCCGTTTTGAGTTCACTCTCGTTTTAGAAGCTACTGTTTGTTTTGAGGATTCTTTCACCCTGCTCGCTGGTTTCGTCTGGGCGAGTGCAGTTTTGTGGTCCAAGATCAGGGCCTGTGTTCCCAAAGCTTCTCCAAGTAGCACTGCTGAGCTAGGATCAGATTCCTCTTTTATTTTCTAAGTCTTTCCTCACAATAAAGGATCCTAGATCAGCGCTCTGAGTAGCTTCATGACCATGGAGGGGCCCCGGGCTCCAAACACTAAAATTCACAGGTGTTTCCGAAAGCCTCCCAAAACATAATTAACCATTCCAAAGTGAAAAGTCGCCATCCCATAGATTAAATACTGTTTGCTTTACTGTTGAATTACTTTTAACGATTCTTGCCTATTCTGGGTAAAGTTTCTGTACTTCTATGTTGCCACTGTGTGTTTTCTGTTGGTTTTTTCCCCCAAGTTGTTGTCTGTTCCAGGATAGCTTAACGTATCCCTGTTCTCGTTTTCCTGACATTCTCAAGTTCGCTACTCAGGATCTTTTCCTCCAGGTGTCGGTGGTCTTTAAAAAAAAATGCAGAATTCTGACATTTATGAATTTGGGATGAATTTACTAGACAGAAGCAGATATTTTACATATTCCATTCAGCATAGTTACTGCAGTTTTGCTACTTTAAGCTTTTATTATACCTCTCTTACAGCTGTTAACTTTATTATGGGTCTGTTAATCGCTTGGTCTGTAACACTTGGCAGTTCATTTTTCCTCCACTGTTAGGTTTGGACAGTTTGTTATTTGAAACCCAGCAATTGACACCGCACCACTTGAGCACATCACTGCTTAGTACCCCTGCTTTTCTACATCATTTGTTAAGAAATTATCATTTCATCTTTGTTACTTACGGTTACTGTCTAACAGCTTTGTACTGGTAAAATCTCTGTGATGTATTTCTTTGTCGTATTGAAAGGAAACCGTGTCATTCTCACCTTTTGCTGGTACCAAGGCTTTAGTCCGGATATAATAATGTGAAATGGCATGTTCTGTTTTTATTTTTTTATATTTTATTTTATTTCATTTTTATTATTATTTATTTATTTATTTTAAACATCATTTGCTTCAGGATCTGCCTTTGGAATGACTTGCTATAAGAGATATATATTGCACTGTACAGTCTGTTGGCCATGGTCCTGATGTACCATTAGTGAATACATTTGTATTGGTTGTAAGTTTTTAAAGGACCATCTAGTTACCAGGTTTCATGTGGCACCAATGCACTGGTGAATTTCTTTTTTGGTGCTAGAGAATACTGTAATACTCACTGTAACCTTATTTTTAGTCCGGTAAATACATGAAATACAAGCTTGCTGTTCCTATATTTTTTTATTACATTTATTAAAAAGATGACATTTGTATTAAATGTTAATACACATGTTAACTTCATTATAGCTCATCATGCATTTCTTATTTCTGAATTTAAAATTTTTGATCTGAATTTTAATCTGTGCCTGAAGTTTTGTTCTCTGGCTTTGGAAGCTTTGCTATGTAGGGTTTTACACCCAGAATAGAGCACCACAGGATAGCAGCTTCTTCTCACCTGCTGTTCACACCCAGCAGCTCCCTACTCCTTTCAGCTAACTGGTGTTAATGAGCAACTGCAGATCAGCATAGTCATTTATTTATAAACTCGTCTTCTCATGTTAAGAAGTGTAGCATCAAAATGCCACCGAATAACCGTACTTACAGTGCAGGGTTCAGAGTGCAGCCAATGTGGTAGAACATGTGGATGAAATGGTTGCTTTGCGACCCTGTATTTCAAGCTGGGCACACCCATACCACTAGCAGTTTTGTTTGGCTGCTGGTATATTATGAGGTTCATTAAGGCTGGGTGGTATCTGAATTCTCGAACCCCACTAGTCTTTGATATAATACGCCTGTCTTGTAGGTCATGAAATGGGCTTTGATGAAATGCTTTATGGTAAAATGCATGAAAGCAGGCACCAGAAGGAAAAAGTATAAAGAAGTTTGAGAAATTAATTAAAGAAGTGTGTATTTTATTCCTGGAGCCAATTTTTAGCCAAAATAATGTGAAGTTTGTTGATGTGCAGATTAGATTGAATTGGAGCATTCAATGGGGGGAGATGAGTGGAAACTCGTCTGCCCTATCGCACTTTCATAGTGATCATCTTCTTTGGCTCCCATCAGCAGTTTTCGTCAAGGTGATTTCTTCTAATAGGATTCCTCTTTAAACTGCTTTTCAAGTTTCTTAGCTTCGGTGCACGCGACAAATGTATTGGCTCACTTTCCACTTTGGGAGCCTAAATATAAATAATGATTAATAATCATTCCCAGACTTTTCTTTCACTAGCTGAAATATTTTCACCATAATTACACAAAAAGTCATGCGTTTCAGCCTTAAGACTGCCACAAGTTGTAAGCTTGCTTGCTGCTCGTCGTCTTTTGTCATAATTTGGTCAAATCATTGGCTAAATCTTTAAGAAAGGGAGCAGTTTTAAATATAGTATAGCTACAAAGCAAAACTGCAGCAGTGTGTGAGCACTTCTCAAAAACTGACGCAAGGCATAGGTGAATGCTTGATTCTCACTGATCAACTCCTGGATTACAGTGACGTCAGCTCTTAGACGGGTTAGCTGAGAGAGCTTGGTTGATTGGCGCCTATAACTTGCAAAAGCCTGAAGAGAACAGTTGAAAGTGAAAGTATGCTGTGAAGCAGGCTAATGAGTTCAGCAGTCAGATTGGTGCGGTGTGGTTTTTAACACAATGCTGCATGTCGGACTCCTTCAAGAATAATGCTGAGGGGGTATCTAACCAGTAGTTACCAGGTGAAATCGGGACTATCAGCAAGGCCATGGCGACCTCCTCCTGTTGTGAGTGGATTGCTGTACTGGCCAGCAAATGGAGCCTGGCGAACAGTGAACACATATTTTATATGTGTACTTCTGTGATATGAGACAACCTTGGCTGCTTTTCTATTTTGTCTGAGCTCATTATGCTTGCCTGTACATGATGGCTCTCTCTGTCTTTCCCCAACACATGTTAATCATCCTCTCAGAAACCAGTTTGGTTTCCTGTCGATGGTGCTGTGTCCATGTGTGTTCCTTTTGCTGGCAGTGTTATCACTCTTATCTGGAAAGCTTTGTCAGTGCCTCTCTCTCTCTCTCTCTCTCTCTCTCTCTCTCTCTCTCTCTCTCTCTCTCTCTCTCTCTCTCTCTCTTTTTTTTTTTTTTTTTTTGTTTTTTTTTATTCAGAGTTTGGGATCTGTTTTCTTATCATTATAATTTTGTTTACCCACCTTTATTATCTGATTTCTTTGTGCTTGGATTCCCAAAAGCATAACCTAGACTCACAGCAGCATGACCATTTAACCATAAGACTTGTATTATTTTAAATCAGCTGTCTTGCAGTTGTTTTAGGACACAATAGAGACTGTAACTGATCTTACTCTTGCGTTAAGAAGTTAAAAGAAGATGAACGTTGCACCAAGTTGCTAACTAAGCTGTACAGCCAAGTAGCAGCTATGCCTATAAAAGGCCCATATTATGCATTTATTTTTCCCCCTGAGGTCCACCTGTCACTTTTGGGTGGATTTATGTACCAGAACAATTAACCTTTCTTTATTCCGTTGGAATTAAACAGGCTGTTTGGTCCCTGTGCCTTAAAGATGTACAGATGCTTTGTAAACAGTCTTCAGTGTGTGTGTGTGTGTGTGAGTCAATATGTTAACTTGAATATTGTTTATGTACATCAAGCTGCTTTTTCTTTAATTTCATGAAATACTTTCTTTAATTAGGTTTGGGTAGTGAAGGAAAAATATCACTTCAAGTCATTTTTGCAGACATGATGCTTTTTTTGGGTTTGAGAAGTTTGATCAGACGAAAAGGATCAGTAGTATAACACCTGAAAAAACTTCAGGTGTTTGCACACCGCAGTGAAACAGGACTATGCTCTCACTGTAATGAGCCTTTAGTCAGTGTTCTTGACATAGATGATATCCACGATATGCTGAGAAGCTTTTTGTGACGTGATTTATTATTCCGTATTGAACCATGAACACTGGAAAAGGTTTCGAGGCACTGTGAAAGTTCAGATTGTAGAAGATGCTCTATGTAGAACCTTTGTATAGAGGGTTCTGTATTGCACCAAAAGGGTTCCGCTTTTTTTATAATGTCAAGCTTGTAACAGAAAAATCAGAAGAGCCATTTTATGATGCACAGAAACCTATAATCATACAAAGGGTTCTTTGAGTGTTCGTGGTTCTATACAGAACCATTTTTCCTATTTATAGAACCCATGAGGAACGATCTTGTTTGAGTTCTCCATTAATAATGCATTGAAGAAAAATAGGTACCTGTAACTGGCAATATACTTGTGTACCTATTATCCTAGTTGTCTGTAATGTGGTGCCCTGTTTTTGAATGTCTTTCCTTCAAGTCTCCTTTTTTTTTCTCTCTCTCTCTCGTTTTTCATGAAGGCGTATATACATCTGTGTTCTTGTCCTAAACACTGAGCATGGATGGATTTCTGTTGTTCTCCCTCTCCTTCTTTCTATGTGTATTCAGTAGTGTAATGCTTTCTCTTCTCTCTCAGTGTGTATGGAGCAGTGTGAGAATGCCGCATCTCTCTTGGCCTCCGTGCGTGAGCAGGAGATGCAGTTTGAGCGTCTGACTCGAGCTCTGGAGGAGGAGAGGAGGAGTGTAGGGCCCTCGGGCACTCTGCCCCGCCCACTCCCCACCCTGCAGGTAACACCTCCTCCAACAATTCTTGTGACCGCAGGGGTCAAACGTCATTGTGCCGTCCCACCCCATTCTCATCCTCCTCATGAGTCTACGCCGTCCTCCCTGCCCTGTGTATTTGCCTTCTGTCATCATCCATGGTGACCACATCATCCTGTCATTGTATGGCTTACATCATCCCCTTTCAGTGCATGACTCATACGTTTCTTTCATCTTGTAACATTTTTTTTCTCCGTCTTATTTGCATCGTTTGCATCCTCTTCCCCGTTTGCCATCGTCAACCACAAAGCTTTCTCGTTCATCTTGCATTAAGCCTTTCACATCACCATTTAATGCTGCGTCTGCATCATGACCCTCTGCCAGGAAAAACATTGGATCACAAATCTGGAATCAGCTTTGTCTGACATCATGCATGCTGCCATTGCATCGCCTCTACCACCATTGTACACTTCATTGTTTGTTGTGTTGTTGGTATTCGTGAAAGCATGCCTTGTATGTCTTAAGTGAATTGGGGAGGGGAGGGGGAGGTGGTTCATGTCTGAACATCTGAACGGGATGGAATTGGCTCACTTAAGATGCTGCCTTGGCCCAATTCTTGCTTTTTAAATTGGGCATCGCAAACTTGTGAAAGCATGGCTACATTTATGAATTGGCATGGATATATGTAAATGTGTGTTTTAAGTTTGGTCCGTCAAGTTTTTACTTTTTGCTAAGGAGATGATACCTTGCAAAGTGTGATTCTGCTCCGTTGTAAGTAAACACTGTTGCTGATTAGAGGGAATGCAGTCAGTGGCACAAATGTTGACAAAGGGGTGGTGAATAGAATTCCTGAATTAATAATACTTTAATTGTTCCTTTTTTACCATCTTGTATAAAGGAGAGCTTGGCCTGCATGTCCTTCAGTCTGTCAGTAATAAAGATGTAAAGGTCTGCAGTTAGTAGGGCAGACAGGCGTCAGGAGCTGCTTGTGTGGCCTGTAAATGTTTCTTTGCATCTCATTTTATTTCAGAATGCTTCTGCCAACAGTTAGTGTGACTGAGTAGATAGACTTCTTTCCTATTTTCTATGACCACGATGCTAGTAGAACAAGATGTTTATTGCAGTCAGAGAGATGAGACGTAAGATTTTCTGTCTTCTGCGTTCGTGTTCACACTTCATTTTGCAAAAATCTCTATTGGACACTAAGGGATTCACAACTATTGCTCCTTATGTTTCATTGCATCAGTTGTGCCTTGTAACCAACCTTGTATCTTTTGCTTTTGTCATTAAGGTTTTTTTTTTTGTTTTTTTTTTTTTTTCCATTTTCATAATTTTAAAATACCAGCTGCCGTTAACATGGTATCAAAAGTTAATGACAAATGGACAAACTAATATGGTTGAAACCTTAATTTACATTCAGAATTTTTTTTCTCCTGTAAGGTTACATTTTTGAGAGGAGGGTTTGATCTGACAGCAGTAATATGCAAGTGAATACACACATTTTAGGCTTGTAGTCTTGAGTCAAAGCATTCACCTTTTGTCAGCATGGACACCTTAAACTCAGGTAGCACAGGGTACAGATTGGTGGGTTGACAGCAGTAAAAAATTGAGTGCCTTGACGGAGATGTTGTTCTTCAGAATAAGACTGAGAAGGCTTTTGAGCAAGTGATCTTTAAGGCATTTTAGGTGTTAGTAGTCATTCCTATGCAGTTTTTGACTGTTAAATCATTCACTTGATTTTAAATTGTGGTGTACCCTCAGTAGAAGATAAAGCTGATACCACTTTGCAGTTGCAGCGTGTTCGGGCAAATCGCTCTTTGTTAAAGGAGGCCAGTATGGCCAGCCTGAAAACCCCTGAAAGCCCTGATGGCTCTGAGATAGAAGCCAGAGAAGAAATGAGAAACTGGTTCAGTCAGTATCGTCTGCTCGCACTGAAAAGGAGCTTTGACCCCTGCCGAAAGTTGCTCAACGTTAAGCAGACGTTTTACAGTTATAATCTGCTCGTCTGTCTTTGCTCAGCCTGAAATGACACTTGCCACTCACTTTTATGACGACCCACTGGTCATTTGGTTGGATTCATTTGCTTTATGATCACGTGTCTGTGTGAAGGCTAAACATTTGGCTGTGGTATACGGCTTTTTTGTTATGTGTCCTCATAATATAGTTTCTCACTATAACACACACACACCAGCTTTGTGCATTGTGCTCTGGCCCTTTTGTACAGACAGAGTGTACGTGTAGTTCATTGGTCTGGAATGCCACCATCAGCCTTATCTTCTACGTCTTTTGACATAGCTGTACGCATATGAAGATGCCGAGCGAGCTCTGGGCCTGACAGGTTCTTACAAGCCTGGAGCTCGCCTAGACCCGCTACCTGACTCAAAGGCTCCCTCTGAGGGATGGAATGAGTACTGTGCTCTTTCCCTGCCTGGATCCCTTATGGAGTTGTGTGTGTGTGTGTGTGTGTGTGTGTGTGTGTGTGTGTGTGTGTGTGTGTGTGTGTGCTGCATACCACTGCATGGTTGTATGAGTAAACTCTTCCGGGAAGCCATTGTCCTCCCCTTCTTTGTCATTGCAAACCCTTTTTCAGTCATTCCATTTTATTTCCATTCCATTTTTTTAACTATAGCATCATATACACTTCATACATTGAAATTACAGAAGCAGATGTGATTGTAAGGTTTCAGTTGTGCTCCCCCATCTAATGTGTCTGTGTGAATGTGTGTATGTGTAGCTGACGTCATGACGTTTTGTCAGCGTCCTGCAGAAACCTGCTGTTACTCTGAGAGTTTGGAATAGTTCAGCCGGCTGATCGCTGGCCACTGTGACGCCCCTACCATTATCCTGCATGTCTGTGCATTTTTTTTGCCTCCATAAGCCAAATTTCACTCATTGGTCGTGCCTCCCAATGAAGATGGGTTTCAACTGTCATTTTCTCACACGAGAAAATGAGTTCTAGACCTTTTTTATACGACATCTGTCTCCCTCTTTGTCTATAGAACGGGCGTATCCCTGGTGATGCGGAATTAGAGAGACTCAAACTAAACGAAGGATATATCAACGGGACACAGGTAGGCATGTGTGTATGTATGAGTCCCCTCTCTGATTTGGTGTTTTGTGGCCAGATGGTGTTTGTAAGACAGGAAATATTTTAAAGCAAATGGCTGTTGCTCACTATTGTTCTTTTGTTTGTGTGTGTGTGCGCTTGCATGTGCCTCATACAGTACAGGATGTTGGACCCAGGTCATGTTGTTGAGACTGTCACTGTAGAGGAGGACCCCCGGGAGACGTCACCAGTCATTTCTGTTGAAACTAGTGAGGATGGTACCACACGCCGCACAGAAACTACAGTAAGCACTTGTAAAGTCAGGTTTAGTGTCTTCCTGGTGTTCTACAACTTTAACACAGCTTTAGTCATTTAGTAAGTGGGGAATCTAGAAATTGCCGTCGTTTTGTCCTCTTTTTCTGGGTGTTTATTATTTAATGTCAAAGTTTTGGCTTGAGGTGATTTGAGCAGTCATTTATTATTTCTTTTGTATCAGGTCAAGAAAGTCACGAAGACCACCACCACTCGTACAGTTATTCCCTCGGTGTCTGACACGCTCTCTCTAGATGGCACTGGTTCAGTCACTGGAATGAGTGGTTATAATGCACCAATAGACCGTCTATACAGGCCACCAGCTGCACATATGGACTACCCAACTGCCACTGTCCCTCGTAACTACCACTACGGACCACCTGGGGGATATGATGACTACCGTAGTGCTCCGCCCTCAGAAACCTATGCCAGTCTCAACCGAGGGGCACGCATGGATGATCGCTACAGGTGTGTGTTTTTGTTTTGTCTGGTTGCATGATATGCAAGTGTGTTTGTGTGCGTGATTTATTTTTATTTATTTATTTATTTATTTTTTTATTAAACGATAAAAATGTCTATCTTTTAACCTCTTGTTTGTTTCCCTCCAGACCTGTGGATGGATACCGCACACTGGACTCCGGTTATCGTGTCCACAGCAGACCCCAACTAGACCCTTATGCAGCCCAGCCACAGGTGGGACGCATGGGCAGCGCTCTAGAAATCTCTGGCCTGCAGCGCTTTGTCCCCGAGCCATACGGCCTGGAAGATGACCAGAGGAGTTTGGGATACGATGACCCTGATTATGGCATGGGCCCGCCTATGCACTACAGCACCATGCCCCGGCTAGCACACCATGCCCCACCGCCACGAAGGACGGGGTGAGTCCGAGTGTGTGTGTGTGTGTGTGTGTGTGTGTGTGTGTGTGTGTGTGTGTGATGGGGTATAGACCAGTGTTCCTTGGCCACATATTTTAATAATCCTGTCTTACATTTCTGAATGATCATTTAATGCTTATACATGTAAAGTCTTGCTTGAGAGATACTTTGTCAATGAGCAATAAAGTTTTGTTTAAAAAAAAAAAAAGTTTGTTTGGAATGAAAAGATATTTTTGTTCGATCCATGCTAGAGGATGTTTCCTTTAGCACCTCTACCACTGTTTCATTTGCTTTAACTTATTTTTGCGTGTGGGCGTGCACAGGTCTTATGAGGGCACTCTGGATGGGGATATGAGTGGAGCGGGGGATATGTATTACTGGGGGGGAGGAGCTCCTCTGGCTCAGGGAGAAAGGGGCAGCATGGCATCACTCGACAGCACCCTGCGGAAAGGCCCTGCCCCAACATCATGGAGGCAGCCTGAATTGCCTGAGGTCATTGCCATGCTCAACTATCGTCTGGACCCGGTCAAGAGCAATGCTGCTGCTTACCTCCAACATCTCACCTTCAAAAATGATAAGGTACGCATCCACATCAGCTCAAAAAAGAAAAAGACTAAATTAAGCTCTTTTGTCCCTAACCACCTTGCTCACACACTCTGTCTTTCTACATCTAGGTAAAGTCAGAAGTAAGGCGTCTCAAGGGCATTCCTGCTCTGGTATCCATGTTGGACAATCCAAAGAAGGAGGTGCATCATGCAGCCTGTGGAGCACTGAAGAACATTTCATATGGACGAGACCCTGACAACAAGATTGCCATTAAGAACTGTGACGGAATCCCTGCACTTGTTAGGCTGTTGAGAAAGACCAGAGATCAGGACCTCACAGATACAATCACAGGTACACACAGAAACACGTGCTCACACCTGAGGGTAACAAAGCTCATAGTTAGTCTCACAAATGTTAATGATGGGTCCCTTTCCCTCATCCAGGCACACTGTGGAACCTATCATCTCATGACTCTGTGAAGATGGAGATTGTGGACCATGCGCTACACGCGCTGTCTGATGAAGTGATGGTGCCACACTCAGGCTGGGAGAGAGGGAATGAAGCAGGAGACGAGAGCTGCAAGCCTAGACACCTTGAGTGGGAAACGGCTCTTACCAACACTGCTGGCTGCTTGAGGTACTCTGTGCTTTTACACTCAAAATGTGAAATGTAATTGGCATACCTTCATTGGTAATGTTTGAGCCTCTTAAACAAACATGTTGATTTCTGAACTACAATTTCTCTCAATCTCTTTGTTCGTTTTCACTCTTTTTAGTTCACTGTACCAATGTTGTAAGTCACTCACCTGTGAAAGTGACCTCTGTCATTTCCTCGTGCTCAGTTTCGTCATGACTGACTTCCATGGATGTAAATCCTCACATTATTTTGAGTGACTTGCATTACCACTGTTATTATATGACTATGTGAAAAGGGCCTTTAGGGACATGGTGAAATTGGATGGGGCTTGTCAGTAGAGGGGTGAGTCTGTTCATGCAAGATTCAACAGACATTGGAAAGGTGGAGAGCGCAAGAACTATTTTTTTTTTTTTAAAGATGTAGAGTTTTGTTGGTAAAGGGTTATCTGTACAAGATCATGTGCGTGTATGTGTGCGCATACACATGTGAGAGGAAGCGACTTTCTTGTGAGCAAGAAAGAGGGGAAGTTAAAAGGGAAATGGTTGTTGTACTGTGAGAGCTATGTGTGTGAAACTCCTCTGTAATAGGACTGTGAAGGGACAAAGGAGAGAAATGTGATCTCTAAATCCACTTATTTCTCTTGAGTGCTTCTCTTTGAGATGCTCCTTCACTCCTGTTTGCCTTTAGAAAGCTCTCTGTTCACTCAAATGTTTTCCCCCTGATTACATCTACAGGGAGCTAAAAGAGAGTCACTCCCTCCCACTCGCTATCTTTGTGTCGGTGCTCTGTCTCTGTCTTTGTATTTGCACTTTTGTATTTGTATTTTTTTATTCTATTTGTTTCAGGGTCTTCGTTAAAAGCAGTGCTTTTTTGCATGCCAATATTAATTTTGATAAATTTGAGTCAATATGTACCTTTTGGTTTGGTTGGGTTGTTTGGCATTGCTAGCATGCAAGAGTTGTGCACATCTGAGGTGTGTTTTCAGGAGCCGTTATGGTGTAGTTCTTTTATATTTAAAAAAAAAATCACGTTTTTAAAATCACACGTAGCCTTGTTTTGCTTGACTTTTCTCTTATCAAAGTTGCAAAAATTACATTCAAAGCCAGACGTACTGTTATAACAGCTCTAGGTCATTTGGGGCACTGTCTTTGCCTTCTGCCTTTTAATGCATGCTGCCTGATCTCTGCAGGAATGTGAGCTCTGAGAGGAGTGAGGCCAGAAGGAAGCTGAGAGAATGCTCCGGCCTGGTTGATTCGCTCATGTACATTGTCCAATCCCAGATTAACTGTAAAGATGTGGACAACAAGGTAATATCAGTTAGAAATAATATAATTCCATTTTCTTGCAATAAACATACCCTTGAATAGTGAGGAGCTTGTAGTATTTGTCCAAAATGAGTCTTCAGGAACTTTTTCATCTGATGTCTTTTCATCTCTCCCTCTCTAGCTGATAGAGAACAGCGTTTGTCTGTTGAGGAATTTGTCCTATCAGGTGCATCGGGAGGTGCCAGGCTGTGAGCGCTACCAGGAGACCACACCTGTCAACCAGGGCCCCACCCCTGCCAATCAGAAGACTGGCTGCTTCAGTTCCCGCAAGGGCAAAGGTAGGTGTGTGTGTGTGTGTGTGTGTGTGTGTGTGTGTGTGTGTGTGTGTGTGTATTGAAACTCAACTCTTACTATAAAATGACCTTCATTACTTCATGTGGATTACATTTTTTTTCATACTCCATTGTTATTGTGATGCAGTGTAGTCAATTTAAACCTTGCTGCATGAGAATGTGAATCTTGGCATTTAGTTTTTTTTTTTTTTTTTTTTTTTTTATTTTGTTTGTTTTTTATTCTTGTGTAAGTTTAGGAATGCAAGCTTGTTGCTTTTGGTGGCTTGGGCACTGTTGCTCTATTTTCTTTTACTGAAATACTCTCTTCCCTGTCTTTCTGCTCCTGCCATGTTGTTTTTCTCTTCCAATCCTGCTTTCTTCTTTCGGTCCCAAAACAGACGAGTGGTTTTCCAAAGGTAAGCCTGTCCTTTTGTGAGCATTGCCTGCATATCATCACTAATATACAGTCAAACATTTTTCTGTTGACTTCTGTTATTGGTTTGGTTATGTTTTGCTTTGGCTTAGCTAATGTAATTTTAAATGGGGAATTTTGAAATTAGATGAAATGCTCCCCTGCTCTTGCTTCTCATTTCAAATCCATTTTAGGACCTTGACTTGCTTTCCTAAGGAGCAGTCTTACTCACCAACATTCACCATCTGTTATTTTTCAAATATTGCCTGTAATCTTCATTCTGACCTCAAGGGGGCACCAGGGTGTATAACAGCACACTTCACAGCTGGACTCTAGTTTTAGTTTTCTCAGCTAGAGCAGTCACACTAGCATGTGGTGATTGTTTGGCACAGTTAGTATGTTTATCACTTTTTTCATTTTATTTTGTGCATTAGACTTTTCTGTAATTTGTTTAAAATAAGGGGTAGGTAAAAGGTACTTGTTCTGTCATTTCAGGGAGGAAAGATGATGATGGAACTTCAGACACGATTGACATTCCAAAGAGGACCACACCAGCCAAAGGTATGGAGGTGTTATATAGTGGCATTAATGAACACTTTTTTATGATCTAATTAAATGTGTACTTTGCAAAGTTAAGAATTGATGAAAATGGACAAAAACAAAAAAAACATGTCATGGCAGTATCAACATAAATTTTACTGTGCAGCTGAATGGCAAGGGCAATACAGGAAAGTCAAATGGGTGATTCATCACTCTGTTCTGGTTTGTAGGTTATGAGTTGCTATTCCAGCCTGAGGTGGTTCGCGTGTACACTTCCCTGCTGAAGGAGAGTAAGAATCCCTGTGTTCTGGAAGCATCTGCAGGAGCCATACAGAACCTGTGTGCGGGCCGCTGGACTGTAAGTATTCTCTGCTGACTGCCATTCTGCTGCTGTGAAGCACTTTAATTATAGCCACTTCTATCTGTTATTGCTGTATTTGACTCTCTCTCTCTCTCTCTCTCTCTCTCTCTCTCTCTCTCTCTCTCAGTATGGACGCTACATACGGGCGGTCATGAGACAGGAGAAAGGGTTGCCCATGATGACTGAGCTGCTAGCTCATGGGAATGACCGTGTGGTCAGAGCTATGTCTGGGGCACTTCGAAACCTGGCTATTGACCCTCGCAACCGTGAACTGCTAGGTGTGTGCTCTGTGTATGCATAAAAAGAAAGCACTCTGTGACAACTGTGCTGTATGAGGGATGTTGGAAATGTGTGCATATTTAATCGTATTTTAAAGTGTTTAAGCAACTTCTGTAATATGTAGCCTTGGGTTACATGGGACTCTGTGGTAAAGGTTAAACACACTAGGGTTTTTTCATTTTACTGCTGTGCTGAATAACAGTCTTCACAGTTCATTTAACCAAGCAGGCTATTTCTGGTAGTGTTCTTTCGCACTGTCTTGTGAGAGAGATGAGTTTGGGGGAAGGGAAGGCTTCTGGTGGCATTGCCTATCAAAGATGCCTTTGGCAAACTTTGTCAAACTGTGGAAGTGGGAGCCTTCAAGAGCATTGCTACAGCATAGAAGATGCAGTTTTTTTTTGTTTTTGTTTTTTTATCAATATCTGCACCTTATGTATTTCGAAAGCATTCATTCTGCTTTAAAAATTGTTTTTAAGGCTTGTGCAATTGTTTCTAAATAGTTTTCATAGAATAATTCTTTCTCTCCTGCAGGTAAACATGCTGTGCCAAACCTGGTGGCGAACCTTCCGGGTGGTGGACAGAGCCAGCCAGTGCGTGCTCTCTCTGAGGAAACTGTGGTGTCAGTGCTGAGCACTCTGGCTGAGGTAGTAGGCTCCAGTCTGGATGCTGCCAAAACCCTCCGCAGCTCACAGGGCATTGAGCGACTCGTGCTTATCAACAAGGACGGGTCAGTGTGTGTCTGTATCAGAATTTGTGCTTGTTTTGAGCTCAGTATACTTGCGCTTATCGTGTACATGTGTACAAGTTAACCTTTTTTGTTCTTTGTGTGTCTGTCTGTCCCACAGTAATCGCTCGGATCGGGAGGTGCGTGGTGCCGGTCTGGTGCTACAGATCGTGTGGGGCTTTAAGGAGCTTCGGCGCACGCTGGAGAAAGATGGCTGGAAGAAATCTGATTTTGTGGTTAGTGTCAATCCCCCCAGTAACACTCGCAGCAATGGTGGCTATGAGGACAGCAGCACCCTGCCACTCATTGACAGAGGTAAGACGTTCACTCCCAGACTAACCAGCCCATACTGCTTTCAGTTGAGTTCATAGCTTGCTCTTTACCCTTTTTTCCAGTTTAACTTTATGAATGTATGCTGCTGTTTTTTTCATTTACTTTTTTTTTTTCCTCTCTCAGGAGGAAAGGACAGAGATAGAAACATGATTCCACTAAATGACATGGGATCAGGTGATTTTATTCACATTTACACTTATATCCTACTTCTTGATGACAGCTGAAATAAATTGATAGGATTTACATTTTTATGTAAAACTGGTTGCAAGTAATAATTCTGTTCTTTCGTTGTTTGCCAGATGCTTACACTACACTGGACCAGAGAGGAAGGAGGAACACTTTGGATGACACTCTAGAGCCTGCAGACAGTGATGCAGCTCAGGTAAAAATCTTGACACTTTACACTTGTTAATGTGCACACACGCACTCATACACAGAAATGTCCTTGTGGAATTTTCTTTAAATGTCCTTAAACTTTGAGACTTCTACAGCAGACTCACAGCATGTTCCATTAACTACGCCTTTTTTTAAACTTGCTTCTATCAGTAATTGCAGGTAGATTTATGAACGGTTTCACTACAACTAACCGTCTTGACCTTCTCTCTCCTCTTCTTTTTCACATTTCCTCGACTCTGGTGACCCCTTTTCACCTTTGTGAACACCTTTCTCTCTTTCTCTCACATACTCACTCAGGGAGGGATGTATGGGGAGAGGCGGGGCTCCATGCCCTTGCTGGACTCTTACGACGGTTAGGCCACTCCCCCTCCCCCCACTCAGTGCATGAGCGAGCATGGTATGTGTGTCCACTGCCTCCTTCCTTTCACTGCATGGGCTCTCACAGTGAATGTGTGTGTGGTCCTAACCCCAGCTGCTGTAACTTTATTGTTAATGATTTTGTTGTCAATGCAGTATAGTTCTGTGATTGTTTTAGTGTAGTTTTTGTATATCTGTGCTGTTCATGTGTCCAGTTTGGCCACATGGCTTATGTATAATCACACATCCGCTCCCCCTTGATTGTGGGCCTGAAAACTCTGGGATGGTTTGTGCATATGATGGCACATGCACAAAGCCCTTCATAAGTTTTGTGACTAAATATCATTGAAGTTTTTTTTTTGTGTGTGTGTGTGTGTGTGTGTGTGTGTGGTTAGTGTCGTAAAGGGATTGACAAGTCACTAACATTTTAATAATAATTTTTTTGCACTTTCTGCTCATGGATAGAATCGGGGTGGTTTTCTAACCTCTAGTACTTATCCTAGTACTTAATATTACTGCTAATAATAGGTCTGCGCAGAAAGTACATAAATATGGATACTAGTTTGTAGGAATAGAACATAATGAGTGTCAGTAAGATAAATAGTAACAAATTGGAGGAATGCAAAAATAATGCAATTGGATTTTTATAATTATTTGGAAATATTTGTTGACTTAAAGCCCAGGGAATAATAAATAAAATGTAGATAAGTAGATTCTTTTGCACTTGTGGACACACAATATTCGTGTACAAAATGTCCTGTGAATAACTTTCCAATGCCTAATAAATGGCAAATGTTATTTGGCAACATCCCAGTCTTGAATAGTGGATACATAGGCAGGGTCTTCACCAATCACAAGGCTGATGTGATTTCCTGCCATGGGCTCAGTGGGATAACACAACATGACTTGCATATGAAAAGCCTATTTTACTAATTTCTCTTCACTCACTGTTTAATTCTGCTTCAGTGATGTTGGAGGAGCCACAGACTGTCCACACAGTTCTCAGAGAGCTGTGATAAGTGATTTTTACATTTTTAAGCCACCAAACTGGATGTTTATTAGATCATTCGATTTTAGTGTCATGCAGTGTAACATTAAAAATGTTTACATTCCCTGGGACTTCCACCCCTTTCAGCAGGCCTCTTAGTCTAGCCAAAATAATAAATGATTAATAAAATCAAATAAAATACATTTTAAATAACACTAATTATTTGAAGTTTTCATTTCATATAAAACGTTAAATTTGAAGGCTGAACTGAAGGACCTCCAAAATGGATTAAATGGTGTTAAAGGCAGAATTTCACACTTTTGAGTTGTCTATCCCTTGGTGTCAAAAGATCAGAATCTGTATTTATTTCTTTCTTGTCTTGTTTCTCTACACAGAAAAACTGATAGTGTGCATTACTCGTGGCGAGCGCCCTCTTCCTGCCTACTGTCCCTGCTGAGCCTCTGATCTGATCACATCATGAAGGGACCACAGCCACTAATCAATAACGCAAAGAATCTCTTCCTCCGTCATTATTCATTATCCCTTCACTCCCCCTCCCTCTCTCTCTCCCTCCCTCTCTCTCACTGACATTCTCTCTCTAAGATCCAAAAGACTGATGATGGCCACTACTTGAGGAGGCAAAACACTATGTTTAATCTTTTTTTCATCTTCTGGTACATTCAGTCCATACAAACCTTTTTTTTATTTTAATTTTTTTATTCTGTTTTTCTTCCCTTGGAAAGAATATGTTAAGTAAGAAACCCAAGAACAACCGAAAACACTGAAGAGCTGGAATGGATTTCTACCGTTCATTTATGTCCTCATCTTTGTTTTATTCTTGTGAAACTACGTAGTATGCAATGTTTGTTGTTCCTCTTATGGTTGAGATCAATTGGTTTACTTCTTTTTCCTTCCACTACAGTGATGTTTGACCTCATTTATTGACTCTATACAATGGTTAAGGTTAACACAGTACAGTAAGTATTCTTACCACCACTGTGTCATTATTTTTTTTTTTAATCTTTAAACACTAATGACCTCATTGTAGAACTTTATACTGATACTTTTCAAAACTCTCTCAATCCCTCCCTTTTGTTTCTTCAAGTTTTTGTAGCTGTAAGAATGATCGAGGCTTACAATGGCTTTCTTTTTGCTTTGCGATGGACAGTGATTATCATTTATGCCAAATTGCACCACTATCTTGTGAGTTATAATATGAAAAACGTCATTTGTATATACAATATTTCAGTCATGTCTCATAGAAGTGTTCGGAAGGGAATATGGGCCATTTTGTAATTTAACCACCCTCTCACAGCCCTCCGAGCAGATACCACTACATCCCTTATTCCGCTTTTGCAGCCCATTTGTCGTTGTGGTAATTCGTTGACTCTTTAGTAATGTGATGAGAGATGTGAATTCGATAGAGAGAGAGCTCGAGAGAGAGAGCTCATGGGGTTATGCTTGACTGTAGGAAGAGAAACATGTACTGCAGTCTTTGTTTCCCTGCATTGAGTGCCCTTAAAGGTGGCGTTGCAAAGAAATGTCTCTTGGATTAGTTCATCCAGTCCAAGTGAGTTATTTGGGAAATGACCACTTGTATCCCAATCCTTGGATTCCTTCTTAGGCAGGGTTAATATCAGAGCTGGTGCTATACTCATAAAGCACCTCAGAGTGGTGGGAGCACTCTGTTTGGATCAGTGGATCAGGGTGAGTACGAGGAGCATGAACAGTGCAATCGCTGATCCTACAGCTGCGCTGCCACTCTGAGCTAAGCTCTTGGACCAGTTCTTGCTCGCTGTTGTTCCCTGTTGTCTGAATATAGATGTTTGTGTAAATATGACGGCGTCTAACAAATCCACCCTGCTTACTCTTGAGTGCCTCGCTCGCTGATCGGTCCACTTGGCTTGTGTGTATGAGCGTGAGTCTGTGATTCTGAAGAGTACATGGGAGACGTGCTTAGGTTTAGGAGTCAGAGGTTTTGGCCTGTGTTCAGCCTCTGTCCCCAGTGCCTGTTTTGTGTTGGGAGTGAATGATGGAATATTGAGGATGCGTTTGGTTTTTTTTACGCGACGAGCTCAGCGCTCGCGCCTTAGACTGCATATTCAAAATGCACAGTGATTTTCTGATGTAGATATTTGCTGAATGGGATGCTCTAGCACTAGGAGTTAAGTTGCTTTTTTTTCTTTCTTTTTTTTTTTTTTTTTGTACCTTGGCTTGCTTTGGGAGTTTTCCCCCAAACGTATGATTTTTACCTTCCGCTCCCCAACATTTTCCTCCTATGTGAGACACTACAGTTATCTGACCAATTGAAAACAATAATGGCTTTTAAGCAGGAATTATCCACAGGAAGAGACATCAGACTCTTGTCTGCAAGATTCATAAACCTGTGGACGCTTGATTATGAGGGAAGCAAAAGACTTTTTAAGTAATATCTTAAAATGACAAAATTGCATCTATTACAGGCAAATTTGAAGCAGAGCTCAGATTTTGATTCTAGCTTGATATTTAGATAAAGAAAAAATAAAAGCACATTTAACTATATATACCAGAGAATATTTGTTAACTTTAATTATTTTTTTTCCTCTTGGTTGTCTTTTTGTTTTCCCTTTTTTATATTTTATGATTGGGAATAATTGTTTTTCTGGGGCTGTTGTGGGTGAATGCATATGCAATCAGTTTTATTTTTAATTAAAATGCATTTACAGTTTATATCTTTTAATTAAAAACAAAACAAGAAAACAAATCGTTCATGTGTCATGTATTGTCAGTTGTCATACAGTTTATATGCAAGACTAAAATCTGATCATTCTGGTGATAAATAGTTCATCTCTCTGCCTTGGCTCTTAAACATTGCACCTTTCTTTCATGGATTGAACATGTAACTTAGCAATACTGTTTTTAATAAAAGGATGGTTTTTTTTCAAAGGATGGACTTTGTGTATTGCGTGTATTACGATATTACTGTGCAAGTCGTTTTCTCCAACGACAGAAGTAGAAAATAAATTTGAAATGTGTACCAACCTTTGACTGCACCAGTATGCTAATGCTAACCAACAGATCGGTCACTATAGGGTCTGTTCTTCTGTAGGTGGGGATGGTGGGCTTCAGTCTGGGCAGCAAATCCGTAAACACTCTCATCTCCCATCCTGGACATGCTTTCTAAAATCACGCAGGCCTTCCGTGTTTGTGCCGTGATGCACATTCAGTATTTTTGTTTGTTTGTTTTAGGAGAGGGTGACCTTTTGGCAGGATATGATGGGAATTATTGGGGTTGTGTAGGATTTGAAACATGTTGAATGAGTCTTACAATAGCTGTGTGTAAAGTTCCTGGTTTTTAGGCAAATTGATCTGCATTAACCCAAACTACAGTGAAAGTGTGTTTTGTTACAGGATTGTGTTTAACCCTGTAAGGCCCATTGTTGCAAAATTACATCACTTTTAGCTCTACCAAAAACAAACCTGCAAATGTTTTCTTGTAGGACCTTATTTACATGGGCATTAGGTCTTATTGTTTAGCCTTGCAATGCCATTGAATTGTAAATAAGGTCTGACCATCAGGCCATGAAGTCATACAGCTTGCAAACTTTCCTGGATGCACATCTCCCTCTTTCATTGAAGTGGATATCTCAACACTGAAGTAAGTAAAATCTATTATATATTTATTGATTGCAATTATTAGAATGTCTAGCACATGTAATTAACTAAATTATTGTTGAATGCATAAGGATTAGGTAAGGATGGTAGTCAAAATGGCATATGCACCTTGCACAATGCATGGGCACATAGCACTTCTCAAATGTTCACATTGTGAAATAGTTATTACTACTAGAAATGTTTGATTTAATTGCAATTTTTCTATATTTTTATCTGTTTAGAACAGATTTGAATAATTCTGAATGAAAACATGATTTATAATTGTGGTGTCTCAAGCCCTTCCAGTACCGGTATTTGAAACTTTGTCTGCATTTTATCTGTAAAAATACACATACAGCTGTTTTTCTGGGCTTTGTTTGCTCAAATATCTAAAGCCAGGGTGTTCCTTTCAGTATGTTAATCTAAGTGGTCACACAGCATTGTGTGACTTGAGTGGAATACGTCGCATAATTAGCATTAATTTGCATTAAAATGATTCAGACTTCAGCAAACTCTTCCCACTATTTCCATTCCAGAATGCTACACGCAAGGAAACGTGTTCGTGCTGTGAAAGATGTCATTGAAGCTGTCCAATCCGGAGAGGGTGACTTTGAAATGGATCAGACACCAGTGAATCAAGTGAAAAGGACGTGGATGAGGATGCAGGTCCAGTGGACAAACGGAATCAGACACATATGGATTGCCCAGCTGATGAGGAGGAGGACGTTGAGGCAACCAAACCAAGCCAAACAACTCATTGGACTATTCCCCGGGACCGATGTCGCTGGCTGAAAAGGATTTCACTAGTCCATGTACTGATTTCTCTGGTCCAGATGTTACCAGCGGTGCTGTTTCCCTCCACACACCACTAGAGTACTTCCAGAAGTTTGTGTCAGAAGACATGATCCAGGCTCTGACAGAAAACACGAATGAGTACAGTGGGTGCCTACAATAAATACATGGGTGGTGTGGATTTGTTGGACTCATTTGCTGCCATGGACAGGTTCCCGATGAAATCGCACCGCTGGTACATTTACATCTTCTGGCACACAATCATCCTCTCCATAATCAGCGCCTGGCTCCTCTACAGGTGGGACTGCACAGCTTGCAACATTCCCAAGAAAGAGATGCTGAACAGGAGAGGGTTTCAGGTGCAACTAGCATCTTCTCTCATCCTGGTATGAATCCATTTTTGTTGTTTGCCTTATTAAATATTTCACTGATTATAGTTCTTTTTTTTAATCTATGTTTGACATTGTAATTGATCTTTTTCTCATTTTATTCAGATAAAATCAACATCTTCAGGCAGTGGGAACCCTTTATCATCGTTGACATCATCCGTGACGTCACGGAGCCCTTTGACGTCCATGACAGGAATACCACAGAGACCTGGGACTGCTCTGAGGAGGTCGTGTGTACCACCACAGGATGTGCGCCTGTGCTCCTCAGATGAAAGGAACTGCTTTTTGGAGAACCTCCGTGCATGAACACGAGTGTTTATCGCCGTCGTCTCCCACTAATCCGGGCTCCTCCAGCGCGTCCTGGATCTGCACCCAAGTTTTCAATCTTTTTTTTTTTTTTTTTTTTCTCCCCCACAATAAATTTAGATTCATAAAAGTACGACCGATGTGTGATTATTAATTATGCTATTTACTGTTATAGAGCGTTGTAAGCAATCCACAGTGCAAATCAACCGAGTTGTTCAGTGCATTTGTTTTGACAGCGTGAGTGCAAATACACGGATTCTGCTCCCATCCAGGCCCGATGCTGCAATATTGCAACATTTCTGTAAAAACCTCCTAAAACAACATAAAAAAGGTAACCCATCCATTTCTGCATCAAAGGCCTCCTTTAACATCAGAGAGGCGGAAAAAAGTGCTCTTTTATTTTTGGGTTTTACAGGGTTGTAAAGATTGTTATAAAGCACTTTGATTCTACATTCACGGTCTTAACAGTGATTGCTCTGGTCTACCTACGACCTCTCCAAAACATCTCGTGTTTGGGAAAGAAAAAGACGAATCATGACTTTTAAGGTAGCCCTCTCGGTTGCCAAACCTTCGATTAATCCCCTCGAGCGCCTCAGGCTTCGAAGGCGGTATGGACGCTGCCGAGCCGCCACCATGTAAGTGTAAGTTAACGAGCTCGGCCCTGTTCCCAGACTAAATTACTTCCTAAAAAAGCCATAGGAAGAAACGGCGATTCAGTCGCACGTGTAAACAAATATTTCGCTTGCAGAGTCACAGGTCAGTCCTTAACGGGGAGTTTGGCTCAGACCAACACGTCAACCCAACGTCCGTTGATTACTGAACAGGTTAGCGGCGCTAACGCTAACTAGCTTCCTGTGTAGTAAAAAAGCTTATAGGCATTCATGTAAATATCTTCGTGAAGCGGGAATCAGTAAGATTGCTTAAATAAGCATCGAGTATGACAAAACAGGCGTTGGGTCTGCTAATGAGGAGCTGGTGAAGTGTGTTTAACGGCTGGCGAAATCGCGTTGCCTGTTGTCCTGTTAGCCGCGCTGCTATTAGTTGATCTCGCCACCTGGTGCTTCATTGATGTTTTGGTCTCTTTCGCTAACCTGGCTACCTGTATGTCCCTGCTACTTTGTTCACTTTGGAGTTCACTTGATTTGGTAAGCAGCGAGCTTGAGTAAGAGCACAGAACCCAAGATGCTCTGATTTTAAGCGGTAGCGCTATATGAGCTACCGCTAGTTACGAGCCGCTATCCTGTCGGCGTGGGCTTCAGTTTCCAGCCGGTGTGTTGATGTTTTGGGCCTCTAAGTTACACTTTCTTAGTTTTAACTTCGCTATGGCGATTTCAGGCTAATTACTGCTGAGGATGAACGCGTGAGGTTTCTTTCAGTAAATGGTCAGTTAATTTAGACAGGGAAAGCTGGTCCTGAGTTCAGCCCTCTAGGGCCTGACACTGACCCCTCTGCATTGGCAAGAAGTTTGATTATCGGCCATCAACTTAAAATGTGCCAGTTTGGATCTTCTGTTAAGCTTATATACCGATTCAGATGTAATGCATTGGCTAGTTTGGTCCAGTTTCGTAGAGAAGGTTTAACACGTTAGCTGGATTTTGCTGAACATGCCCATCTACTGCTCTACGGACTGTTTTAATGAAATGTTAGTTTCTTTCTGAGTTTCTCCTGTTTGTCTTCGTAGCTGTCAGGATGTGGAGGTACAGGCAGCCTGGCTTTGCCCTGCACCTGCTTCATGAACTGCAGAAACAGCAGCGAAATGGCCTACAGTGTGACACACTGCTTCAGACTGAGGGTGAGAGGAAGAAGGGGGTGAGAATGGAGGGCAGCTGAGGGCAAGGTCCTGCCAGGATTGTTAAACAGATATTTGATTCTCGGTTCTGGCAACTCCATGATCTGCCACGTTTACCTGAGCTTGTCAGTTCATGCGTTCAATCAGATGCACTGAATTAGGCAAAACATGAAAGTATTGAGATTGGGAACCCATGGGTTAAAGGGGAATTTCCTTTGTTTATTTATTTATTTTTCTGCATAGTGCAATGATTGAAATGTAAACAAAATAATTCATAGTAGTCATTCAAACTGTCTGACTCGTATGTCTTTGTAGTGATGGTAAAAGTAATCAGGAGTCGCTAAGTTTTTATGTTTTATGTTGATAATGGAAAAACTAAAAAAGGGGTAAATCTGAAAAAGAAAAAAAAATTGCCTGCAGTGCCCTGTGTGTACCTTTTCACCACGGATGCCTTTTCTAAAATATATTTCAGGTCAAAAGATTTTCTCAAAAGTAACATGAAACATCTGAGACATCATGCTTTACGTTCATAACCATTTCATGTGATAACTTTTTGTGACTGGGAATTTAGAGGCATTGAATTCCTCAGACCAGTTTCTGTCACCACCACTATGAGAGAACTGGCAAGTTGTGTATATAAATCATAAATTATGTTTACATAAAAAAAAAAAAACCTGGTAGAATTCCCCTTAAGTTATATTTTAATGCATCTTAAGTGCATTGTAAGTACCTTAGGTTTTTAAAGTGCTTTAGAAAAGTTAAACAGTAAAAGGGGCAGTCGTGGGCTGGAGGTTAGGGAATCAGCCTTATGACCGGAAGGTAGCCGGTTCGATCCCCAGAGCTGACAGCACATGATTGAGGTGTCCTTGAGCAAGACACCTAACCCCCAACTGCTCCCCAGGCGCTGCGGATTGGGCTGCCCATCGCTCCGGGCAAGTGTGCTCACTGCCCCCTAGTGTGTGTGTGTGCTCACTAGTGTGTATGTGGTGTTTCACTTCATGGATGGGTTAATGCAGAGGTGAAGTTCCCCGTTGTGGGACTAATAAGGGTCTCTTAATCTTAAAAAGTTTTGTATGTGTCCTGACTTCTTTATGCAAATACATTTCCATATTCCCTGTTCTCTTTCCATTCATTCCACTTTTTTATGCTTTTACACTCTTAGGTGTTTCAGTTCCTGCACATAGCTGTGTGTTATCTGCCCTCAGCCCAATTTTTTCTAGAGCCTTCACCAACTCCTCTTCACTTCCAGCAGGGTATAGCAGACTAGTCAACCTCCAGGCAGTACATGCCCGTGCCCTCCTGAAGCTAGTTGGCTTTTTGTACTCTGGGGAGATGGAAGGGGAGGGGCCTGGTGAACAGGAGGAGGTTATTGCCATTGCTCACAGGCTTGGCTTCAGTCACTTGATAGATGGGGTGAAAGAGCTTATGAATGGGCAGCAGGACAAAGCTGTGAGATGCCAGGAGATTGGACTGCAAACAGAAGACACAGAAAGACAAAAGAAATATGCAGATGTGCAGATGATGGTAGGAAGGGAAAGTGTTACGCATACAGAGACTCAGACAGACGGTCCTTATGCTTACTTTGCAGATGCTTGCCCTGTATTGGAGTCTGAACCATCTTTAACCAGGCCCGACAATTTGGTTTCTGTGCATAGTGAATACACTACTAGTACTTTAGCTATTGGACTTCACTCGAAGAAAGATATTACTAGTTCCTCCAACGTCAGTAAAGCATTAAATCCTGTCCACTCTCAATGTTGCCAGCAAATACAAGTGAAAAACAAAAGGAGAAAGATTCCACAGAATATAGGCCAGGTGAGAGAAATCTGTGAGAGACAAAAACTGAATGTTGATGAGGCTCAGTCAGATCTTCTGAACTCCAGTGTTTTGGAAAGAGTTAAAGAAGTTGGGGGGAAAGATTTTCGTAAACTTGTTGAAAAACTTGGTTTCCGAAGTGGTTCTGCATTCAAACAACAGGAAGACACTCAGATCTCACTAAAGATTAAACTAAAGAGGAGAAGAAAAGGATCACTATGGGAGATTATAAGCGTCCAAGAGGAGAGCGGAGCTGATGGATCCTCTGCTTCAGGGACGGGTCATGCCAGCCCAGGACAGACACAGAGCCACAGTAAGGTACCAGTTCTTTTTGGGTTTTTGTTCCTTCTACATGTTTAAAGGAGTTACCCTGTCGGATGTACCTGAATACATAGGGGCAATGTGTTACTGATAAACACGTTTGACAATTCATAGTTGACAAGTGACAGTCGTATCAGTCAGTAAAGCACTGCCTAAATCTCTATGAATTTATGTAATATGTGACTGTATAAAACACATCTGCCAATATTAGCAGTTATCTACCAGTACCAGAGGTACCAGTTGTTTTGGGTTTAAATTTGTTCCTTCTGTATGTGCAGAGGAGTTACCCTGTTGGATGATGTCTACCGACTATGGCTTGAGCAGTGTGGAACTGGAAATTTAAATTGCTGTTTTTCACCATTCACTCATTTTAAGGGTGTGGAAATTCAGATAATGCTTGTAATTTACTTGATCACATATTAAGAGATTCATGTAGTTATAGGCAGTGCTATATTGACTGTTATGATTGTCCGTTGTTAACTGTGATTGTCAGTCCTCAATTGTCAAATTTCTTAAACTCAAATAAACTCACATTCTTAAATATCATTAATATTGTAATAGAAGGAGTGGAGCATCCTACTGTGCTTAGCAGTTTTGTAGATTTCTGTTAATTAGTTCTAATTTTACATCAGTTCTGTTTACATAGTTTTCACGTTACTGCATTATTAAAATAAAACAAGCAGCTTATGCATTATTGATGGGAATTTTGCTAATATTGATAAATCTATCTGCATCCACAACATCAGCCGATTACATCAGCCACTGATACAGGTCCATATTCCCTTTTTTAATCTCGTCTCAGGATGGTTTCACACGCACACAGCCGCCAAGGAACTGTCCTGAGGTTCTTCTGAGCCCTTCTCCCACAGTCTCTCGTCAGGATCTTGCAACTGTAACACTCACACCTCCCTTAGACCTGACTATGTCTCCTCCTGCCACCCCTGCTAAGAATGCTTCAGAGCAGTCTGGTCTCCATAACCACGAAACAGTACCTCACTCCTCCCATATACAAATGCCACCTGCGTCACCAGTTATGCTCCAAGCCGAAGAGTCTGATGAGCATATTGCAAGGATTTTGGAGGATATGGTTATGATGGGCCTAAACATCTTGCCATCAGTGCCGATGGATAGAAACAGCAGCTTGCATCATCAGAATGAGAAACATGAATCACCTGAACCACACCTGGACCCAGAAACGGGGCAGTGTGACACTGTTGATGCAGCTACTGCTCCCTGCTTTTGCTTGCATGGAAATAACCTAGGCCCTGGGGATCCTGTTGTTGGGAAGATGCCGCCTATAACAGGTTCCTCTGCACAAGGAAAAGCAGGTAAATACCATGCTGCATACACTACATACATATCTTGGTGTACTGCTTGTAATGTCCTGCAAAACTCACTGTTTGTGTAGTTACGGCTTCACTGTTTCCCTGGCCGGTAATGTGATGTAGGGGAAATCATGTCAAGTCAACAACATTAAAAATAAATTGAGGGGGAAAAATAAATAAAATTGTGATGTACAGCGCAATCAGGTTGACTTGTTACACACAGTAGATTTTAACTTCAGGCAATGGTCATTTTTATCCATGGGGACTTTTTATTACACAGTATAAAATATTGGAGATAAAATGTGCAATAAGAATTGTCAACCAGACTGATTTCATTAAGGTTCCACGTTCAGTCCTCAAAGCTAGTCAGCACTTAACCAATTACTAAAACATTTGAGCCAGGTAATCTGCAGCCCTTAATTATCTGGCTATGATGAGATTTCAGATAGATTGAGCAAATACTCCTCACTCTACTGGTGTATCTTAATTTCCTCATTTCCTTATTCGAACTGAAATGAGAGCATGGCACTCTGGTAAACAATTCAGTGTGTGACTACATCAATATAACTGCTCTGCGCACCTTTTGTGGGCCTTAACAGAATGTAACAGAACTATTTTTGTGCTTTTGTGTAGGGCCTGAGAGTCCTGGTTGTGAGAGCCAATCTAAATTCGAAACAACAGAGCTTAAGAATGTGGCAACAACTGCAGGTGACCCATCGTTACTTGATAATACTTCTCTATCTGCTACGTCCCAGAAAGATGTTGATCCATCTTTCATATTGCCATGCACTGCGTCAGAGAAAGTGCTACTGTCCAGTCTTCCTTTTGGTACTGGAGATATTGAGATGCCACATCAAAATGTAGCCGAGTTGAAGCACGTGTTAGATAATCTCTTTTGGACTGCAGATCATTTTGTGCAGTCAGTGAAACAAACTAAAAGTGAGACCAGTGAAGGTCGTCAATGGAATTTACAAACTTCAGGAGCAGCCACAAGCAGTGCAGCACAAGATGCTCCAGATAGAGTGAGCACACCCCTACAAACTGCCAGTGACACAGCCAGTTCAGCAGCAGGAAAACAATGTCCTGAAGCTGTAATTTGGAGGGATCCTAAAGTTCTTCCAGATCATTTACCTCATACAACACATAAGGTCACTGGTTCTGCTGATGGGATGGATTTAAATGAGCTGAGACTGCCCAGATGTCTTTCACCTCTCGTGTCAGAAGAGGGAGAGACTGATGGCTTTACCCAGGAATGTCTAAGCCAAGTGACCGTGTCTTCATCACTTTCTGCATCATCTGTCACTTTAAAACCAGCTTTGAAGTACAGGATTTCTTCTCGCCAGGCACAATCACTTCCAGGCAAAACTGGCCAGCAGAACCAAACAAATGCTCATTGTCATGTAACGCAGAAGGCATCTTCATCCAGTCATAGTTCCAAACTAGGCTCATGCAGTTCCAGGTCAGTTAAAGATCATATGGAAGACACCAGTGAGGGCATATTAGGACAGGTAATGACCCAGAGTCTTGAGAATCAGATGTTTGGAGAGTCAAAAGACAATGAACTGGACAGGCAGATAGGAGAGTCAGAAGTCAAGAGAATATCTACAAAAAAGCACAGAGTTGAGGCTGGGATCAGTGGGGCAAATATGAAAAAATGTAAGATGTTTCATAGTGACTCAGAAGGAATTGATACACAAACAGTTATGATCATGACACCTAGCAGTGGAAATGGAGAGGCTGTTGAAGACATCAGTACCACACAACTCGGCGATTACCCTTGCTCTAGGAAAATATATTGGCTGAGGGCTGGCAACACTGTCAACCATGTATCAAAGGATCAGAAATCCACGATTAAGTTAACAGAATTTCAGACAAATGACTCTATCAAGAGGGAGGATCGAGATAAATGCACCCACGACAAGGACAAAACAGAACCTGCTATTTCTGTGGCAAAACGTGGACGTGGAAGACCCCCTAAAAAAAGAAATCATCCTGCAGACTTTGTGCAAAACCTGAGCAAGGAAAAGACTTTGAACAGCTTATCTGTAGATACTAGGGCTTCCACTTGTGCTGGCAAAGATGAAGTGCTTTCAAAATGGAGCAAAACAAACAGTGGATGTGTACAGAATGAAGGACATGATCTGGTAAAGGATAAAGAACAAGTGGTTTGTCTTGTAGCAAAACGTGGACGTGGGAGGCCCACCAAAGGAAAGAAACAGGCTTTAGTCCTTACACAAATGGTGAGCAATTCAAATGATTTTGATGAACAATCTACAAGTCTTACAGCTTCCACTTACGCTGAGCACCAAGATTTGCAGAAGGCAGAAAGCAAGATGACCAATGGGTGTGAAGACAATAAAGCGCAAGGGTCTGAAATGCCAAATGCCTCGGTAGAGTTTGAGGAAGTGATTGCTGATATGAACTTGAACAAGGAAGAAGCCAAACAACCCGATGTGAATGCTAGACAAGCTAAAAAAACAAGTATTGTTGATCAGGTTTTCCACCAGACCATTTTTAGTTTTGGAACCAGTGTCGCTGGGCATTTCCCACCCATTGGTCAGCAACTAAGTGCAAGTTTGTTGAAGACCGAGAATTCTCAGAAGACTAAAAGGAAAATGATCACTGGTCCACCACTAACTGAGATCATTAAGAAGTTCAGAAAGCTCACTGACAGAGATCACGTGAGGGGAAGAAAGTTGGTGATTGTCGACAATGAACGGGAAGAGAGAGAGTCAGCTGGAAAAGGTAAAATGGAGACAAGAGTGGAAGTGAATTATAAAGCAGGGGAAGTTCAGGACAAAAATGTGGATTCAAAAAACACTAACAACGATCGCTTGAAAATGCCATCTGAAGATGGAAATGGCTTGACTGAAAACTCAGAAACAGAAATGGGTACGAACTCAGCAGACAAAATATCAGACGCTGGCATTGCTTCCGTTCACCCTGCCTTATCCAGTCACAAGTCTCATTTGTATACTGTCCCTTTGGCAAGCAACTTCGGCAGTAACTGTGATGTGGTTTGTGACCCTCAAAGTACATCAACCAAAATATCTGAAAGTATAGAGCTGACATTGGACAGGACTGAAGATTTCCATCATAAAGCAACTGCAAACACACACATTGTTCACCCAAAAGCTAACCAGGTTTGGAACAATGAGAAATTGAAAGGGAATACAGAAATGGTAGCAGTTCATATGGTGGAAATCCCCTCAAAGAAGGACAAATCACAAGGAGCTGAGAGAAATGATGTTGAGGTAGAAATAATGGAAGGAAGTGCTCCAGTTGGTGCAGGTCACAGAGAGCAGGCAGCTATGTCTGCTGAAAAGACTGATGCCGAAGAAAGTTTCGACGTGACTAATGGAGAGTCTGGTACTTATGAGGAGGACCCAGGGGAACTGCAGCTTCTTCTGAGTGACGTTGAAATCATGTCATCAGATGAAGGTAACATTGCAAAGTGAATTTTAAATGCACAATAAGTGACATTTGCTACTGAGAAGTCTTAGGCTCTGTTAACACCTGGCATTATCATGATTCCTAGGTGATCACAGGTGGACGGCACTAATTTAAATGGGTCCAGTGTGTCTTAGAGGTGCATTGTGATTACTCAAACCACCTTCTGATTCTTTATCAATTGCGTTAGCGGTTCAGTCGATCTAAACGTGTGTAGACATGCAGGGAGACGCTGATGTAGTAAACTTCCTTCAGGCATAAAATCCAGTCCAGTCACTGGAGAAACCTTCCAGATGAGTGGAAATGCCATGAGTAAGCGGCTTTATGTCTCGCTGCACAGTCGTGATCGGATCGTTAAAGACGGTTTTTAATGCCCCAGGGTCTTAGATCAGGTAAGGCCTGTCACAGTTATTGCATAATACATTTGTTACAATTATTATACAGTATACAGTGATAGTTATTTGAGGTTATCACAATTAAGCTGACCACAGTTATTTTCCACAGTCATTGGATTGCATATCAGATCATATTTTATCATAGTGGGAGTCCGTTGTGTATCAGTTGGATTGAGCCTGATGAATGTAAGAAAGACATTTTGTCTAGTTCGTACTCCCAAGTTCTAAATTTTATCTGTGACTTGTTTAGGAGTATGTATGTTCAAATAACAGCATAGTTAGTTTTACTTTTAACCCTGCATGCAC
This sequence comes from Pygocentrus nattereri, assembly GCF_015220715.1. Taxonomy (NCBI): domain Eukaryota; kingdom Metazoa; phylum Chordata; class Actinopteri; order Characiformes; family Serrasalmidae; genus Pygocentrus; species Pygocentrus nattereri. The sequence goes on from NC_051215.1 coordinate 47,018,860, forward strand.
AACTAGTTTTATTTTACTCACGTTTTCAACGTCTCAAACATGTAAGCTGTCAGTGTAGACGCTTGTTACGCACACTACAGTGCTTTGTATCATCCAGCCTATTTAGCTGCTTTGCACTTGTACTTTAATAGTTGCATAAAATGTTAAATGCAGTTATTCACATAACCATTAGTCATCAGTTAAAATTTCATGATTGTGACAGGCCTAGTTCAGATTTACTTCAGTTAGGTATGGACAGTGTACTGCCATGTTAACTTCAACACACGGTTGTGTGAATGACCACAGATCTACTCCTAACTGGATGATTATGTTTGTAAATATGTATGTGTATTGGGGGCAGTCATGGGCTGGAGGTTAGGGAACCAGCCTCGTGACCGGAAGGTCGCCGGTTCGATCCCCAGAGCCGAAAGCACATGACTGAGGTGTCCTTGAGCAAGACACCTAACCCCTAACTTCTCCACGGGCGCTGCGGATTGGGCTGCCCACCGCTCCGGGCAAGTGTGCTCACTGCCCCCTAGTGTGTGTGTGCTCACTAGAGTGTATGTGGTGTTTCACTTCACGGAGGGGTTAAATTTTAAATGCGGAGGTGAAATTTCTATACTAACTAATAAGGGTCACAATCTTAATCTTAATATACTGTACATGAAAACCATTTACAGTGGAGAGTACATCCTGCCTGTAACTGACTGCTTATCTATCTACAACATATAGGCCTGGGGTTAATGTTAAGTGTATATACAGTTCGGAGGGAGGAAACGGGATTATTTACTTATTTACTAAGGACAATGTTTTAATTTCTTCTAGACTAACTGCAAACATTTTATATATAAAAAAAAATAATAATAATGATCTTAAGGTTTCACTTGGGCACAGTTTCACAGATCACTGAAGTCTTGAGTAACATACACTGACTTCCTCAGGTTTGAGGAATGCAGCTGTGGTAAGAGATGAGTGAGTGCTGTTTTGTCTTTAGAGGAAAACATCAGATACCGACTACATCTGAGGGGCTGAAAAATTCCTGTCACACACTCTTGGCTCACTGCTGGCCGTGGACAAAAGTCTTATCAAACATCAGAAGAGAAGAAATCCATGGCTTCAACATGTTGATAATGCTGTTGCTACGTTTTAGTGGACTGCAAAGCTTAGCAATTATTAGAACTAGAATTATTAAATTAAGTTGTTCTCATCTTGGATATCATCCATACCATTAATTGTGAGAGAGATTTCTCATTTGTTTTTTTACAGCTTTAACAAAAGCAGATTCACAAGCAGTCACAGCCACAGAAGCACTTTCTGTCCCGCTTGAAGAAAAGCCTGAGCAGACTGATCTCAGCAGCGAGGATCTCACAGCAGTGATTTCAGTTGGAGTGAACGTTGAGAATGAGGCCCAGGATTGCGATGAAGACGAGGAGGTAGTTGTGGATGATCTCTTGAGTTATCATGGTATTTTGCCACAATCTTCATCAGTTCGAGAAACAATCACTGTTCTAACGGAGGAGGAAGATGAATTGGAGGAAGAAGAAGTTGATGTAACTGGAGAGGACACAAACTGAACGCTTCTTAAGTAGAAGGCTGAGTCTCTTCCCTTTATACCATAAAATTTGAGAGTCCACGGCAAATCTTTGAGATTTTATGAGTTAATAAGTTAATCAGTTTGTTGCAACCTACTGGCAATTTTTGTTGTTATTTTGTTGTTGTTTATGACTCTGTATGACTGTATATATTTAAAATCTTATGTTTGTGCAGTTAAAAAATTGGCATTGTTGGTTAGATTAGTATATTTCTGAGATTGTTTCCGAGTTGCAAAATTACTGTAACTGTACTTTGTTTTTCATTTATCAGTTTGATTATGCCATTTAAGAAAAGCCTAATGTTTGAAGAAAATATATCTACTATAATTTTGAATGAGTACTTGGGTAGGGCATATTTAAAAACAATAAAAAAAAATCAATAAACTTCATACTCCAATAATGACACCACAAGGCTCAAAGTGGACGTTGCAGTAAAATCCCAGGAGCCATTAGGGCTGGGAGTCAATCACGAGAAGACTCGATTCTCCAACTACAGGCATTTGGGAATTCAGAGTCGACTCTACGGCTTTGAGCAAAGATTCTACACAGAAATGATCTATTTTGCATACACACAAACACACAGTGTGCTCTGTCCTGCTGTTACTGTATAATTGTCTTAAAATTGTGTCCTTAGATCGGCTGCAAGTTGCTGTGGACAAACCGGAAAAAACAACTTGTACCAGAAACTGGCTTACAGTCAGCTTATCTAGTAGTGGACTTTCCACCGCTGAACTAGGCAGGAAAATCAGGTACAGTTTAGATAGTTCATTTGGTGACTATTAGCCCCCCAAAGTACCTTGTTAACGTCCAACATTAAAAGGCCATTTAATTTAGAAGATGACCTTCTGTGTCCCTAAAGAACAGCTGGTGTTGTAGGGGAGGATTTAATGATTGTAGGAATGAGCTCCTTGGATGACCGGTGGTTGGATAGTGTAGTGGTTAACACCTCTGCCTTCTATGCTGTAGACTGGGGTTCAGTCCACCACCAAGGCAAACACCCTACACTATACCAGTAAGAGTCCTTGGGCAAGACTCCTAACACCACCTTGGCCTAAAATAATCAAATTGTAAGTCGCTCTGGATAAGAGTGTTTGCCAAATGCTATAAATGTAAATGACCGTTTCTAAGTTAGTGGGCTCTGAGATCTCACGTGAAGCAACTGTCTACATGGTAAAAAAGTGATAGCGCTAGTGAAATTGTCTTAAATCTAGTTATCCAATCTAATATTTATTTTTGTCGCTGAGGTGAAAATTATGGTCTGTGTGATTTTATGTACCAAATTCCTTTTCATTTGACCATTTTCCACCCTGTCCTTATCCCTCACAAGGACAAAGGCAGGTGTGTTTTTGTCTTTAAGACTGGTATATGTAAATGAGCTCTGTCCTGACTGGCTGCCTTGTGTTCCGTTCTGAATGGGTGGGGCTAAACTGCTGCAGTCTAAATAGGCCGGTATGTGAATATATTTGGTTTTTAAATTCATTACAAAACAGTGCAGTTCAAAACGGCCTGTTTAAGTGGCTTAATATCATACACTGTGTTGCCAAAAGTATTCGCTCATATGTCGGCCCACCCTTTGCAGCAATAACAGCTTCAACTCTTCTGGGAAGGCTTTCCACAAGGGTTAGGAGTGTGTTTATGCGAATTTTGGATGTTGGATGAGAAGGCCTGGCTTGCAGTCCACTTCAGTTCATCCCAAAGGTGTTCTATCAGTTTGAGATCAGGACTCTGTGCAGGCCAGTCAAGTTCTCCCACACAAAACTTGCTCATCCATGTCTTTATGGACCTGCTTTGTGCACTGGTGCACAGTCATGTTGGGACAGAAAAGGGGCCATCCCCAAAGTTGGGAGCATGACATTGTCCAAAATCTCTTGGTGCTGAAGCATTAAGTGATACTTTTTTAATCCCACAACCGGGGAAATTCCACCTCCGCATTTACCCCATCCATGAAGTGAAACACCACATACGATCGAATCGGCGACCTTCTGGTCACAGGGCCAGTTCCCTAACCTCCAGCCCACGACTGCCCCTAGGAGTTAAGAGTTCCTTAAGAGTTCCTTTCACTGGAATTAAGGGGCCGAGCCCAACTCCTGAAAAACAACCCCACACAATAATCCCCCCTCCACCAAACTTTACACCTGGCACAGTGCAGTCAGACAAGTACCGTTCATTTCATGACTGGACTTGTTGCACAGGTGGCGTCCAATCACGGTACCACGCTGGAATTCACTGAGCTCCTGAGAGCGACCCATTCTTTCACTAATGTCTGTAGAAGCAGTCTGCAGGCCTAGGCGTTCGGCTTTATACACCTGTGGCCATGGAAGTGATTGGAACACCTGAATTCAATTATTTGGATGTGTGAGTGAATACTTTTGGAAATATAGTGTAGATGTGCAGTATGGGCTGAAAAGTGAAAATACAGTGTGTCTGATTTGTATTTTAATGTGGCGCTTGTCTCATTGGAGCTCTATTCGGTTGTCTACACACTTAAAAAAGATGGGTCTTCGTGTTCTTTTGAACCATGAACACTCAAAGATCCCTTTGCATGATTAAATGTATATTAAAAGGGTTTTTTAGATAAATAGTTCTGTATGGCACCAAAAAGGTTTATGATATCGAGTTTTAAAGAAGTTCTATATATAGTACTATCTACAGCACATTCTCCATCAATCTGAAGAACCCTTTTCACGATGCAAAGAACCGTATAGTCATTAATCAAAAAGAGTTCTTTGAGTGTTCATGGTTCTGTACAGAACCATTTTCTTTACTGAAGAATCATCTTTCTAAGCTTGCATCTTTGCCGAGTCCAAATACCGCCGCCCCTGGAGACAGTAGCAGAGAACTTGTAGAGAGAATTGCCACTCTACGATGTATTTCGCTTTTCTCAAACGCTAGAGGGCGCTCCCAAAATGAATGGGTTGATATGGAGCGTTTGAGCAAAATCAGTTTATAAATGCTTAAACATTTTAAATGTAAAATAATGAAACAATTTTCTGAACACAGAGCAGCATAAAACACTAACATCGCTGTTATATTTTTAAGAGCTTTTAAACTCGAGTTACAGGAGTTTAAAACGGCGCCTAGTGTAGCTCCATGACGTCAGAAAGCGCGAACAGCCCATCAATCATCCCGCTCTAGCAGTAAAACCCGCCTCCTGCTGCCAAAACCCGTTGGCTGTAGAACAAAGGAAACAGACAGGCGAGTTTTCTTTGCTTTTTTAGTGAAATACATCCTTCTGCTTTCTAAAGTTAGAGAAACGTTCTGGGTAAAATATTAGAAACTATTTTAACCTCGTTTTTAGCCGTTGGGCTCCATTCACTCCCATTCATTGAGGACTCACTCGCGGGCGCCCTCTGCTGTTTAATAGTCCTGTTTTTTTTATATAATGGGGGGAATGGGGAGTGGCCCAGGCTCCTCATAAACCGCCTCTGGTGGTAGCGCATGAAGTTAATGTGTAAATATGTAAAGATATTTATCTACTTCCTCGTGTTTTGATTTTTGGAATCGACTCAGTTGATTCACATCACTCGGACTCGGAGTCGGAGTCGAACAGCACTAAGAGCCATGTTGACACCGGAAGAAGTGTGAGAGCTGGGCGACCCCACGTGTGCTGCTCTCCGGTACTGAAGGTTAAACCGTAAGCGCAGCCGGTGGTCTTCGGTTAGACGGAGCTCACGGTGGGGGGAGATACTGGAGACGACAAGCGGCAGACATGGACCCCATGAAAGCCCAGCAGCTGGCGGCGGAGCTGGAAGTGGAGATGATGGCAGACATGTACAACCGGTAACGTGGGAAGCCATCGAGTAGCTTAGCTCGCTAACAGAGCCTTTGGCCACTGAGGTCCTCCGAGGGCTGCTGTCCAGCTCCCCCGGACACTTCTTTGAGCTAGTTCTGAGAATATTTCACATAAAACGACGCCCTGCTGTTCTGGTTCTGACAGACTACTGTCCTACTGACAGACACCGCTTTGCCCTGTAGACTGTGTACCATCTGCAACAGTCCTGTCTGGGAGCCTTTAGGCTCCTGTGGTCATTGTCAGTTACAGTCAAGTAACGAGCTCTTCAGGTGATCTAGGTAATTGTAGGAGTCGCTCTCGGAAATGCCTGCAGATGGTTAAATGCAGTCTGTGCATCCAAAAGATTAGAAACAGCGTCAAGGTCACTGTCTGTTCCACCTTACATTCCCTGTATTGCAACAGGGGGTCTTCAGGGGTTATGGGTCATATTACTGACGCACATGCTCTACACTGTTAGAAGTAAACGCACTATGCAGGTACATGATTCCTTCATCAAGGTACAAACAATATAAGTGTAAATGTAACTCAAAGGTACAGCAGTGGTTTTAAGGTCCAGTGGTGGACCTTACATGAGTTTCTTCCTAGTGGAAAAGTAGATATTTGTACCTTTTCATAACCAAACGTTTTAAATCAGAACAAGAAAAGGCCTGGAGACGAGACGGGGGGGCTGTGGAGTCAGTACAGTTTAGAAATTATAACTTCAGTGGATTCTGGTACAATTATGTTCCCTGAATAAAGGTACTGGGATGTACCCCTGAGGGTACCACCACAGTGACAAGAGGGGTACTGCCCCGGTGACAGTGTCATACCTTTTTTTCTGAGAGTGTACATGTGATAGGAATTGGTTTAATCTCAATAGCCAGGATGCTGCAGCTCGTACAGCAGTACTCTGTCCAGTTGTACCACTACAAGATTTAATACACTTCTTGGGGGCCTTTGTCCCAATGTGCTGAAAACACTGGCCCAGGAACGTCAGTGCTGCGTGGAGATGGTTTCTCAGTGCCGCCCTGGTGTAGCAGGTGGTCATGCAGGGTAGGGTCTGAGCAGACGTGGAGCGTGAAGCCTGTCATCCTGTCCTGTAGACGCAGGACCTGTGAGGTGTGCTTCTAGACGTCTCTGTGCCTTTTTTCCTTTTTCCTGTCACTTTGATGTTTAATTACAAATGAACTAGTGAATGCAGAAGTGTAGGTCAGTGTAGATGTACCTGATTTAGCAATGCATGTGTTCTCAGTTTTAAAGTCATTCATATGGTTTATTTATTCAGACGTCTGTCTGTTTACTCGAGGTGTCCTTGCACCAGTCATGCACAGCCATTTCCACTCATGCTCTCTGGTTTCTGGGCACACAGGCGGTTGCCAGGACAGCACTGTTTACGCTCTCCTGCTTAAAAGAAAAATATTTGCACTGCAGTTAAAGGGAAGTCCCACCTGCTTTTCAAAATTTCTGCATAATTCTGTCATAAGATGAGATGTGAAAGTTATTCAGGGTGGCTTGATGAGATGCTCACCGACCCAGATTTCGCTACAGGGGTGGTGATAGGAACCAGGAGTTATGCTTACAATGCTAATATAGCCATTTTATTAACCGTTCGAAATGACTTAAATCTACACTGATCTTCTGAGCTTTCATTTGTGACGTTCATGATGGTAAAATAGTGGTAATCTAGTCCCCAAAGGAAACTTTACCACTGAAAAAAACAGGAAAACCACTTCCTTTGTGGACTATTTTGCCTTATGACCGCCTGCAGGTACCTCTATGCCTTGAATGTAATAAATAAATAAATAAAAATTTCAAGATTTTGTCCAAAATATTCTATCAAAACTATCATAAAACAGTATCTCAAGCATCCAGCAGTGCATTCATAACCGTCTAATGTAATAAGTTATTGTGAATTAGCTTTTAAAGGTATTAAAGTGTGAACTCTTAAGTTTCTCTGGAATTAATTTCACATCAGCTCTCTGAATTACTTGGATCACGAGACTGTAATTTGGAATGGAGATGCTTGGCAGAGTAAATATGTGCCTATGTGACTTGCACACCTTTTCCTCTTCTCCTACGCTCAAACACAGCCAGCCAATGCATAGTTTATGGCTTTATTGTGATCTGTGGTGCTGCAGTGGCCTTTTTCCAGTGCCTCAGACAATGGATCTATCCAAACTCACTTCTGTGCCCCAGGTGTGCAGTCAGACCGCTGGTGTACTCGGAGTAATTGATAGCCGAAATATTTTCAGCAGTGAAACACTTCATGGAACTGGCTTGTTTCTCATTCTCTTGCTCACAGTTAGCAGGCCTGAACTCTTTATTGTTATTGTTATTAGTTGTAATAATGAATTGTTCAGTGTAAATGAATTCTGCTGATTTGCAGTAAGCAGTATAGTTTATGGGTTTTATGCAGTTGAGAGAAAGTGTGTGTGTTTGTGTGTGTAAAAGCATTTTTTCCATTCCTTCTACAGCATGACAAATGCCTGTCACAGAAAATGTGTTCCCCCTCACTACAAGGAAGCAGAACTGTCAAAAGGTGAGGCGGTGTGTCTGGACCGCTGTGTAGCCAAGTACCTGGACTTGCATGAGAGACTGGGCCGCAAACTCACTGAGCTCTCAGTACAGGACGAGGAGACGATGAGGAAAGCAGCAGCTGGGACTGGATAAACCCCAAGTGCACTCCTAAACAGCAGCAAAGGGCTTGGGGTAGACTGGAGTGTGGGCCTGGGGGGGGGGGGGGGGACTGGGTTATAATGGCATCCAAGCAGGGGAACGGATTCTGATTATGGATATGCGAAGACTTTGCCACTTCACCTCGTCAGTATTGAGTTAAATCTCTGCAGAACTTTAGAGGTGGTGGAGCCTGATGTGTCTGACTGGTATTGGAGTCGTTATGGGGCCCAAAAAAGACTGTAGTTAATTACACAGAGTGCAGTCTTTTTTTTTGCATGTGGTAGTTTGGAAAAGTTGTGATGTTATTGTTGACATTCATACTTAACAATTAGGTTTCATGTTTTGTCTCGAAGCCAAGAAGTGTGTGGACCACGTTCCATATGGGGGGATATATAGTCTTTGGCTGTTTTTTTCCATTGCTAGTCAGCTGGACTTTTGTTGTTTTGTCTTTTTATATTTTGTTTACTCAATGTGACAAACTGACAAACTGTTCAAAAATGGCAAAGTTCTGTTGTATTCATGTCATTCTGGAAAAAGTACCTTTGTTACACAGCTTAATTAAACCTGTCCTAATGTGTACAGTTTTTTGTGTGCGTGATGTTAATTTATAGGGGGAGTACTGCGGAAAAAGTCCGACCGCTCTCTTTTATTCAATTTCTGGTAAATAAAATAAAAAAAAAAAAAAAAGGCTGACTTTATTTAAAAGACTTTATTCGATTTTACAGTGTCAGAAAAAGAACAGGAAACATGTACAAAAGAAAATTAGACAAAAGCCTTAACATTGAAATGTGTCCGTGTTTAATTTGTGTACCCTGCTAACACTTTAACTGAGTTATCGATGACTTATAGCTATGTCCTCCCAACAAAAGCTGTTCCCACATATCACTGACACAATCATTCAAGCAGCTGCCTAAATTCAAGTTTCTTTTACATGCGCATTACATATAAGATACTGGACTGGGGCAGATCTAGCAGGACAGAAGTTTCGCAAGCTTTTTTTTGGTCCCTGAGCTCTTCAGCATGACCCACCCCACCGCTGATGTTTGTCTATGGAGGTTACGAGACTGCTTGATTTTATCTGTTCGCAATGGGTGTGGCTGAAACACTTAAACTCGATAATTAGGAGGGGTGTCCACATACTTCTGGCCATATAGTGCATGGGCAGTAGCATGCAGCATACAGTATACCGGCTCAGAATGCATCCATTTGCAGTACAAGCCTTCAAACGAAGTGTTACTGAGGTTCTCTGCACTGGAGGAGGGTTTTTTAGACCTGACCCATATTCAGGTTGTTTTTTGATGGCTGCTCTTACTTCTTCTTGAGTCATTGTTTACCTACACCTGAGTGCTGTATGATAGTGAAAATGGAAAAAAAATTGTCCGTTGTGGTGTAAAACAACCCACCCTGAGTCCAAAAGGAGTTTTGCCGGTTTATTAGAAAAAACTGCTGGACAAAAGAGTTTTTATGATACTGAAGGAAATCTGAAAAATAGAAATCAAGACGGAAAAATCTTGCTAAATATGAAAAAGTTGAACAAAAGTGAATAAAAATGAAGCTTGAGAGCCTTTAGGGCACCCATCACCCCAGTAAACCCCAGTGTGGACTCGGGTTCGCTCTTTCTCCCATCTCCCAAGTCAAAGAGTTCCCGCTTATCTCTCCAAGTCTCAGCTCTCTGTGCTCCTGCCCCTTCACCCAGTCAGCATTAGCCAGAGAGACAAGCACTCACTGTCAGGGCCTACGGAGATGAACGACCCTACGGCACACTTGGGAAACACACTGTAATACACCTAAGAGCATCGTAATGCCTGATTTTTATACTACCTAAAGCTGAAGATGAAGTGTAATCAACTGAGATGAAAGGTGTGTGTGTGTGTGTGTGTGTGTGTGTGTGTGTAGAGCCTGACTCTGATAGCTTCCCTCGAGCCAGACCTTGACCATCACACAGACAAGCTCTAGGCACAAAAAGAACATCTACACACTGGCATACATTTCTGATTCCTTTAAAATACCATTAAATCACCTGTAGTTGGAAAGGCAAGAAATATACCCCCCCAAAATATATAGTTTGGTGGTCAAGATCTTGACCACTACAGGGTTTTGGGCCCTCCCAGCTGGCTGTTGTTCCTCAGTACAGAGGGACACTGCAGCTTTAACAGCTCCCCAGAACAGGGAAGTGAAAGGGAGCAACTTTCGCTTCCTCTTCGCGTGTTTAATTCGGTCCCCGTGTTGATCAGAAGTCCTGCAGCTCAGCATGAACAAGCTCACTTCACCCCTCGGCAGCCGCGTACTCGCTCCCGGGGCTCTGCTCGTATAGTCTCGGCCGCGTCAGTGGATCAGAGCTCAGGTGGGTTCAGCAGTTTTACGTGTAGTCAGTGTCTGCAGGAGGGTCTGCGCTGTAAAGCCCACCGAGACTTGACCCATAACAGGAGAAATTTAGAAACACTAAAACTGGGCGGTAAGAAAGATCTGTTAACGTTAAGCAAGTAGATTTAGATTCTTCATGTTAATCTTCGCCGTTAGGATTGAACCCAGTGGCTTTCCTTTCTAATGAAAATTCCCAGTTGCCACTAGAGACCAAGTTTCCTGCCAGGAGAGGAACCTTTAATGGTTTCTGTGATTTTTTTTGTCTTTCAGCAGGGAGAGCAGAGACATGCCTGGGCCTATAATAAGCTGTTATTACTTCATTAAAGGTTTTCTGTGTTTACTGTATAAACACTAATGCTAGTCTGAGTCTTTGCAAACACGCTGACCTTACGATTCTCCAGGTTAGTGTTACGGTGGCCTTAATGAAGCTTTGTTAAAACTGAACCTTCCTGTTAAATCTCATGTTCAGATATCGGCTGTCAGCGTGTTTGTGCGTCGTTCTCGTTTGTCTTCGTCAGTAAAACAGACATTAACTGCGTTGTGGTGCGCGGTTCTGTGTTTGGCCGGCAGATGGCAGCAGTGATAACGGAGGATAATGTGTACCGAGAGGCAGAGCTGCAGGCTGCGCCCCCTGCTGACGGAGCTGAGGGTCTGCAGCCTGCAGGACCAGACGGCAACATACAGGGGCAGGTAGGCACGTGTTCACCACTGTACACAGAGCTCAGATACATTCATAATGCAGATTAATATTCATATTTACCTAGTTCCACTGAGATTGACTTGTGCTCTTCTGCATGCTTTGAAGGGAGTTGTATATAAATAAGCTGAATATATTCTAAATCTGCTTTTATAGTATTTGTATAAATGATACTTAATCTTAAAAGGAAAGTTTAAAGATTTGGATTTATTAGATTATTTTATGAATAATAAAACTAACAAGTCCTGTCCCACGTTTTCATGCCACTACCAAAACACATCATTTTAGTCTGGACATTTTAGCCCCGCCCATGTGATTTAGAGAAGGGAGTCAGGCTGCATCCCTGTCCCTCATGGCCACATGGTGAGCAGTTATATCCCGTTGTTTTGAAGTAAATGTGTCTAAAAATACGCACGACTTGTCACTACTGAACAGATTTTCTGCAATTAAGATTTTCGAACATAAATAAATAAATCAAATATTCAAAGCTATTCGATGTGTTACACAAATTGTAACATTTGGAACAGTTCTGGTAGTGTTGTGATTGGTTTGGTAGTGACAAAAAAGGAATGTTTAATAATTGGTTTCAATATCATAAGTATGATTGAGGTATGGGGTCACTCAGAGCAAAAGGATTTACATTTAAATGATATTTTAAAAGGGTTTTCAGCTCTGAAAACTTCTTAGCTCAGCTCTTGAAATTTGTCCCTGATTAATATTTATGTGTGATTTCATTCTGTTCTGTGTTTCTGTTGGAAGGTGGTTTTAGATTACTTTCCCCATCTCTGTTATGACGTTATTCTTGATGAGGCTTAGATTCCAGAGTGGTGTAATAGATGAGGGAACTGAATGATTACATCCTTTTGATAACGTATCAAAATAACACTCTGTTCTGTTTTAGGTGGTGAATCGTCGAAAATATTTCTGGTTTGATATTGTATGAGTTATTCTTAAGTTATAAGTGTAAGGCCACCCGACAGCTCCATGGACTTTAAGATGTCAAACTAATTTTTGGCCAAAAATATTCGTTCTTATTTCAACTTGTTTCTGGTAGAAATTTTACTCAGTGTTAAGCCTGGAGTACCCAAAATTAGTACATGAGAAGGTTTGATTTGGCCTCCTCTGAAAGTTACCATAACCCCACCTCCTCTCCCAATGAGAGAACACATTTTTATATTCTATATATGACTTATTAGATTCTTTCTTTCTATTATAAACTGTTTGGCACCCCTGCTCTGTGGTTGGATCCTTTTCTGCATCGGCTAATCTTCAGTAATTGTCTGGCAGGTAGAGGAGTTTTTGGGGCCGCACCCGGACTATGATGAGGAAGAGGAGGAAAGGAAGTATTACAGGAGGAAGAGGCTGGGTGTGGTGAAGAACGTGGTGGGGGCGAGCTTTGGGGGCATGATCGTCTACAGTGTCTACATGGGTGGGTTCCACCTTGGGTATTTAGGTTTCAGCCCATGAACAGTACAGATGAAGGACACTTAATTGTGAATGTTCAGTATACTGGTTCCCATTTAGTGACCTTTATTCAGTGGAGTTGTGGTTAATATAGTGTAGCTCTGATGTGCAGTGCTGATTTGCTCTGTGTTTTGTAGGTCTTCTGCAGATGCAGTTGATCCTGCACTATGATGAAACCTACAGAGAGGTGAAGTATGGCAGTCTGGGCCTGACGGACATCGACAATAAGATGCTGATGGGCATCAATGTCACTCCTATTGTAGGCCTGCTCTATACACCTGTACTCATCCGGTACTATTCTCTTTGTTCCTCTCTCTCTCTCTCTCTCTCTCTCTCTCTATATATATATATATATATATATATATATATATATATATATATGTGTGTGTGTGTGTGTGTGTGTCTGTGTGTATAGATAGATAGATAGATAGATAGATAGATAGATAGGTATCAGGTATCAGTACTGGACCGATATCAGTAGAAAATACCAGAGGGATATTGAAGGAAAAAAGAATAAATGCAATTAAATCCTGTAGTAGTTTAAGCATGAAAGTCCACTTTTAGATTTTTAGATGCTCATTTTAAGTGAAGTGCTTGAGTTAAAATATAGCTAATTTTAAAGCTGAGTAGTTTGAAAATGTTTGATCAGTATCAGCCGATACTCAAGCTTTCAGTATCGTTATTACAAAGGAAGGTGTTGCATCGTACCGTCTCTAGTATATGTGTGTGTGTATGTATATATATATGCAGTATAACACTGGCAGTCACACAGAGATGCTCACATGAACGAATGTTAACATTTGATTTGGCCCCACAGAAAGTTACTTTAAACCCACCCCCTCATCCAGTGAGAAAACAAACATATTTTGATTCTTTATCTGACGTATTCTTTTTTTTCTTTTTCAGTGTATTTTTTAAAGTATGTTAGTAACTCAATATAATGTGATCTTATTAGATTAAAATATATTTAATTATAAGTGGCCCGTTTGAAAGCTTAGCAGTGCGTAAAGAAGAAAAATTGGATTGTTATCAGCCGAAGCTCAAAGTTTCAGTTTTGGTATCAGTATTAGAAAAGTCAAAGTGGTATTGTGCCATCTTAAATATATATGTTGTCAGAACAAAGCCTTGTATCTCCATTTTTGTTGTTTTTCAGTTTTTATCATATTTTGAAAATGTCTGTTGTCCTTTACATTGTTTTTAAATTTGAAGATGAAAGGACTGAAAGAAATGACCCCAAATGACTTGGAAAAATGTCTGGTTCCATTCACTTACAATAAAAGTGAAGTGTGTAGATAACAGCTTCAACTCTTCTGGGAAGGCTTTCCACAAGGGTTAGGAGTGTTTATGAGAATTTTTGATCGTTCTTCCAGAAGCGCATTTGTGAGGTCAGACGCTGATGTTGGGCGAGAAGGCCTGGCTCACAGTCTCCGCTCTAATTCATCCTAAAGGTGTTCTGTGGGGTTGAGGTCAGGACTTCGTGCAGGCCAGTCAAGTTCTTTATGGACTGGTGTGCAGTCATGTTGGAACAGGAAGGGGCCGTCCCCAAACTGTTCCCACAAAGTTGGGAGCATGAAATTGTCCAAAATCTCTTGGTGCTGAAGGAGTTCTGGAACTAAGGGGCCGAGCCCAACTCCTGACAAACAACCCCACACCATGATCCCCCCTCCACCAAACTTTACACTCGGCACAATGTAGTCAGACAAGTACCGTCTCCTGGCAACCGCCAAACCCAGACTCATCCATCGGATTTCCAGATGGAGAAGCGTGATTGGTCACTCCAGAGAACACGTCTCCACTGCTCTAGAGTCCAGTGGCGGCGCTTTACACCACTGCAGTCCACGCTTTGCATTGTGTTTGGTGATGTAAGGCTTGGATGCAGCTGCTCGGCCATGGAAACCCATTCCATGAAGCTCTCTACGCTGTTCTTGAGCTGATCTGAAGGCCACATGAAGTTTGGAGGTCTGTAGTGATTGACTCTGCAGAAAGTTGGTGACCTCTGTGCACTATGCCCCTCAGCATCCGCTGACCCCCTCTGTCATTTTACATGGCTGACCACTTCTTGGCTGAGATGCTGTCGTTCCAAATCACTTCCGCTTTGTTATAATCCCACTGACAGTTGACAGTTGAATATTTAGTAGTGAGGAAATTTAACGACTGGACTTGTTGCACAGGTGGTGTCCGATCAGCTATCACCTATTAAAGTAAATATAAATTGTTGTATAAATAACATTTATACAACAAGAAATGCTTTTATGTATGTTAATGTGTTTGTTTAACCATTTCTAAACCTCTCGTTTTGGCTGCCTGGTATTGTTTTACTGATACTGTGGTTTCGTAGTTACTGTCCAATAACAAGTTTTGCTCTATCAGTTCTTTATCATGTTAAATCAGAAGAGCTGTTGGTGGAATATAAATTTGATGGGGACATCAAGGAGAAATCTGGAACCAAACATGTGTTCTAGTATTTTGAAAACATGAAACTCATGTTGCTTTTTATTGTGTTTGTTTTTTTTGTTTGTATTGTAATGTTTGTGTTTTAACAAGCAGAAACACAATAACTGCTGATATAATGGTGTTAAACAGTTTGCTTAGGTGCATAAAAGATTCGCAGAGTGCTGTTCATGCATACATGCAAATCTTATTGACTGCCAGTACATGTATATATACATATCATAAGGAAATCCTTGAAATGTCTGTCATTACCTGATAGGAGAATGAAAACAAACTTTCTTAACAAGATTTATTGCAATGTATTGTCATTTTGGGGAGGGGCGGCACGGTGGCGTGGTGGGTAGCGCTGTCGCCTCACAGCGAGGAGGGCCTGGGTTCGATTCCCCGGCCGGGCGGCCAGGGTCCTCTCTGTGTGGAGTTTGCGTGTTCTCCCCGTGTCTGCGTGGGTTTCCTCCGGGTTCTCCGGTTTCCTCCCACAGTCCAAAGACATGCAGTCAGGCCAATTGGACATGCTAAATTGCCCCTAGGTGTGAGTGTGTGAGTGACTGTCTGTGTCTGTCTGTCTGCCCTGCGCTGGACTGGCGACCTGTCCAGGGAGTGTCCTGCCTTTCGCCCGAAGACTGCTGGGATAGGCTCCAGCATCCCCCCGCGACCCTGACGGAGAAGCGGCTTAGAAAATGGATGGATGGATGGATGGATGTCATTTTGGGGCACTTCTTTTGGTCCATTGATTGTAAAAGGTCAAACATTGCCCATTGAATAGTGTATCTGGTGTCAAACAGTGATAATCGAATTAGAAAAACATCAAAAAGTTATGAAGTTTTTTATTAAAAGGTGACGCTATAATAATTATATAATCATTTGATAAGTCATTCTTCATGTCTCTCCTTCCTTCCTTCTGCGTGCATCTGCTCCCTAGCCTTTTAATATGCTTCTTCTCATCTTCTAGCTTTCTCACCCTCCTTCTGCAGTTGGAACTGCGATAATGAGACTGCGCAAGTCTAATTTCATTATCGCCTTTGATTTGTTGAATATTCATTACATGAATATTGCAATGTCTTA
Source organism: Pygocentrus nattereri (assembly GCF_015220715.1). Lineage (NCBI taxonomy): Eukaryota > Metazoa > Chordata > Actinopteri > Characiformes > Serrasalmidae > Pygocentrus > Pygocentrus nattereri. The sequence goes on from NC_051215.1 coordinate 47,034,917, forward strand.
CATACTCTTTAAAACGTATTTAAAGTTTCTAGATGGAATGCCAGGCTTAATTGTAACTTAAGAAAACCCTCAACATAGTTTAACTGAGGGGCACCTGACTTTTCTTTCCCCTGCACCCACGTGGTTATTATTCAGAACCCAATAACAGAACGACAAACAAACTGTAAAATAAGCTTACTGCTAACAAATCTCTCTCTCTCTCTCTCTCTCTCTCTCTCTCTCTCTCTCTCTCTCTCTCTCTCTCTCTCTGGTTCTTTCAGGTTTTTGGGAACTAAATGGATGATGTTCCTTGCCTCTGGCATCTATGCTCTCTTTGTCTCTACCAATTACTGGGAACGGTATTATACTCTGGTGCCGTCAGCTGTGGCCATTGGTGTTGCCATAGTTCCATTATGGGCCTCACTAGGGAACTACATTACAAGGTAAAGTAACTGGAGAATGATTAGAGGAAAACTTGTATTGCTGGGTCAGTACATTTTTATGTTGTTCTCTCCACTGTATGTTAATGAAATGGTGATTGATTTTTCACTGAACAGTTCTTTTAAATAAGAGAGTAAAAATCATAAAACAATGAATGTTATAAAACCCAATTAATAATATGTTTACAAAGGTGAAGTTCTCTTGTAAGTCCTGTACAGCAAGTATCTCCAGCCCTGTTCCAACCTTAACCTAACGCACCTTGCTCTAGTATTCAGGTCTTGATCAGCTGGATTAGGTGTGTTATTGCGTTATTTTGAGGTTAGAATTAGACCTTGCGACACTGATGTTCAGGCACAGCCCTGATGCTCCAGGCACTGAGCAAATTTGCGTTTCTCCTGCTCCGACAGGCCTGATTCAAATCACTCGGCTCATTTTAAATCCTGGATAACTCCGGAAAGTCCTGGAAAACCTGGAAAAGTCAGTTTTAAAAATGCATGACCAGTCCTGGATTTTAGTAAAATAAATAAATAAAAACGTTTGGGAAGCTTCATTTTCTTCCTTCTGATGAGAGATTCTATTATGTAGGATTGTCTTGTAGTGCTTGAGCTACCTTAGCGGTTTCTAGTGTCTGCTGAATTCTTAAACGCATAGGCAGCAAAATATACATTACCATATACTTTCATCATTTCTAGTCTTTATGTTCTGCTGAACTTTTTATATTAAAAGTTTAAATTAAAAGCAGTGCAGTAGAAGTTACTTCAGATAAATATTAAACTCTGATTGTATTAAAGTTATGGACGTTCTAAAACGGGTCTTTGAAAAATGATGGAAGTGTAAGAATTTGGTCTTAGAAAAGAAGTGGAACCTTGGAAACCATAGAGCTTTTTGTGGCCCATCACATATTTTTACAATTTGACCCTTAAAACCAGCCCACAAAACATTTTTTATGCAGCTAAATATTTATATCTGATGGATAGATGTGCTTCACCCACCAGACAGTGTGTCCATTTAACCATTTAAATAAAAACCTGATGCAGCTTTGAATAGGCATGGCTACATTAGCTATAACTACCTTTTTTTTCGATCTTTTATCGTTATTCTAATTTAGACCAATAGTTAAGTCTGTGGGCTTACAATGGTAGATATACTGCACTACCAAGAACTTCTCCTGCAGTAATGGCAATGCTATCTATCTATCTATCTATCTATCTATCTATCTATCTATCTATCTATCTATCTATCTATCTATCTATCTATCTATCTATCTGTCTGTCTGTCTATCTATCTATCTATCTATCTATCTATCTATATATATAATATATATGTAATTGTCTCATATTTGTCTCATGTAATTCTAGAAATCTACTTGATTTTATTGTACACTAAATTATTTATTAAAGACTTGATGTCTTTGTACTTTTAAAAAGGAATTTTTTTGCCTCACATTTTATTCAACTTGTCCCCTTTGGCAACCACCTAACTAGTGGTTGCTAGGTAGTTTGATTTTTAAGACCCCTGCTGTAATCAAGTGTAGAACATTAGTGTCTGTGTAATACACTCAGCTGTGTTTCCTTACTATGTGTGTGTGTTATGATGTGGTGTGTAATGATGTGATGTGCTATAGGATGGCCCAGCAATATTATGAATATGTGAACTATAAGGAGGAGCATGTGCAGGAGCAGAAGAAAGTGCCAAAGGGAGCCTGCCATCAGTATGTCATTATTTTCCAGTCAGTCTTCTACATCATCTTCCATGTGAGTGCTTTGTTCCATGTGAGGATTTGTTGAGTGCGTTTGTATGTGGGTTGGTCTCACATAGTTACATGCAGAAGTTTGAACACCCCCGATTGAATTGTTTTGTTGATTTATAAGTGAAAATAGTATCACATTTTTTCCTGTAAAATGTAGTGCACAATTTCTTTTTATTTGCTGAGCTTAATAAAAAAAAAAAAACATAAAATTATATAAAAAATAGGATGCCATAACTTTCACACAGTCTGCATTTCATGTTTTATCTTTTCCTTAATATGTCAAATTCAGTAAGTAAACAGTGACTGTGCATTAAAATGTAATGTAGAGAATATTAACTTATTTTCGCTTAGAAAACCAACAAAACATTTGATCAGTGGCGCAAAAACTTTTGAAAACGACTATATATAGAAACTAGGGCTGCATGATGTGGACAGAATACCAGTTTTGCAATTTTACTGTTAGATGTCGCAGTCACAATATATGGAAAAATGCATTAGTGAAATCGACCTGCATTACATTGACCAAAATAAACAACCTTTGTTGGATTTCATGAACAATTTGTTTCATCGGAACATCTACAGAAACACATCTTGAACATTTTTCAGCCTGGATGCTCACAGCAGGTGTTTGAGGCCCCATTTGCATGTTCTGTATAATCCAGTAACAATTAAAACAATACGCTGTGAAGCCCTAAAATAAAAGTGTTGATCAGTGTTTGTTCTTGATGAGCGTGAAGGTCAGTGAATGCACGCAAACATACAGGTGTGATGATGCGATGATGATACATGTGTGTGTCTTTGCAGCTGAGTTTCGTATTTGCTGAGTTCCCCATGATCCTCTTCCTCAATGACTTTCTAAGTGAATACAAGCACACCCTCTACAACGTCAAGCAGTGTGGTAAACTTCACTCTTCTCTCACTTCCTCTTTCCGCCTCTATGTTAAGATTTTTCTCCAGTATGATGATGATGTTGCTATCAACAATTACAACAATTTACATTTTTTTCTACTTCATTTGAAAATGAGATGAAGGGAAAATATGTCCACCAACTATAGATAAGGTGCCTCCAAAATTCCATTACAGCTTGTCAGGAAATAGTGCAACACTCACCCCATGCACAGCAAAATTATAGTTTTATTTTGGTAAAAATATGACATTTCAGGCCCTTTACAGTGTGAAAATCTAATGATTGGACCAATGGAAATGCTCGAAAATAGCTTTGAATATAATGTCGTGGCATTAACTTACTTTTTTACTTTACTTTTTTTCCCTCACCTGTGAAGTTACTATTTTGAAGATAGTTGTTTGGGCAGTAACAGTGTGAGTTTGGGGATTGCTTGAATTTTGAGGTTTCATTTTATTTCATAATTCATTTAAATTAGTTTGTCACATCTTTATAAGAAATTGCCAAAAAAGCTAGATAGAATGTAGTCTAACTGCTTACTTCCAATAAGATGAAGAAATTATTGTATTACTGACAGGGCTGAGATGCAGGGGTATACGAGTACTGGAAATACATACTCAGAATACAGGGATTAAGTATCTGTATTCAGACCAAATTACATTTAGTAAAAGGAGTTTTCAGAATAGAATTTCCTTTAAAATTTTGAGGAGAATATTTTTAGAATATGTACCTACTAAATTAAAAAAATATATATATGTATCTTTAAAATCTTTAAAATAAACACCATGCTTGTTTATTAGGTGTTTTAAAATTGTGACACATAAGAACTTCAAAATGTCTTCTTTATAGCCTTTACAAACTGAAGTTCCTGTTAGAGTAGCCTGAGTAGACTGATAAATCAATGTGATCGGTTATTAATCTCAGTGTTACTGAGCTCTGCTAAAGCCTGAGTAGACTGATAAATCAATGTGATCAGTTATTAATCTGTGTTACTGAGCTCTGCTAAAGCCTGAGTAGACTGATAAATCAATGTGATCGGTTATTAATCTCAGTGTTACTGAGCTCTGCTAAAGCCTGAGTAGACTGATAAATCAATGTGATCAGTTATTAATCTCAGCGTTACTGAGCTCTGCTAAAGCCTGAGTAGACTGATAAATCAATGTGATCAGTTATTAATCTCAGTGTTACTGAGCTCTGCTAAAGCCTGAGTAGACTGATAAATCAATGTGATCAGTTATTAATCTCAGTGTTACTGAGCTCTGCTAAAGCCTGAGTAGACTGATAAATCAATGTGATCGGTTATTAATCTCAGTGTTACTGAGCTCTGCTAAAGCCTGAGTAGACTGATAAATCAATGTGATCGGTTATTAATCTCAGTGTTACTGAGCTCTGTTAAAGCCTGAGTAGACTGATAAATCAATGTGATCGGTTATTAATCTCAGTCTTACTGAGCTCTGCTAAAGCCAAAATAGACTGATAAATCAATGTGATGATCAGTTATTAATATCAGCTTAACTAAATTGTTTGAGAATTGATCAAACTGAACAGTCATAACTTCATTTCAAGTGAATTTTTCATAAAATATGCTCAGAAGACTTACATGAAAAAACTGACAGCCAGTTAAAGCAAAAGAAAATGCAAATTCCATTTAAAATACATCAGTATGTATTTTAAATGTATTCTGTGTATGTTAATTTTTATGTATTGTAATGGATTATGTTACTGAATGCATTTAGTACAGTGTATTTAGTATTCAGCCAACACTAGTTTTTCAAATTATTTTGATTATTTCTCATATTTTAGTTTTGCTCTCTCTCTCTCTCTCTCTCTCTCTCTCTCTATCTGTAACAATAACACACTACATTAGCAACAGTGATGGCAATCATAAGCATTCATAGTAACGGTCATAATTATAATCTTAATGACAGTCATAATATCATTAATTATCTGAATCTGAATAATCATCTTTCTCTGTCTCTCCGGTTTGCTCAGGTGCAGATGGGAAGAAGATAATTGAGGGTTTCAACAAGACTGTTCTGCAACATTTGCCTCGTTCAACAAACCTCATTGCAGTAGAGAGTGTTCTAATGGGAGCTGCCTTCATCGCTATGATCATTGTAAGACAATCTTTCCTCCTCAGACTCACATACACTGCTGTGCAAAGGTTTTAGGCACCTGAGAAAACTATATTTAAAAAGCTGTTTCTTTGGGCAGTAAGCACTTAAATAAATACAAATAATATCAAAATATCATTTTACCAGATTAGTTCAAATTGCGGTGCCAGAGTAAAAAAAAAGTCCAAAGTTTTCAGACCTTGAATGTTTACAAGGATCATTTTATGATCTATTGAAGGCATCAATTGAGATTTTAATAAGCTAAATATATACAAAATCATCATTTTAGGGTACTTTCTGTTGCTAGATGCCCATCCCAAACCGTAACCCCTAAATTTCAACTTGTGAAAATAATACAATCATATATATATATATATATATATATATATATATATATATATATATATATATATATATATATATATATATATATACAACCCCAGTATATATACATATATATATATATATATATATATATATATATATATATATATATATATATATATATATATATATACAACCCCAGTTCCAGTGAAGTCAGGACGTTGTGTAAAATATAAATAAAAACAGAATACGATGATTTGCAAATCCTTTTCAACCTGTATTCCATTGAATACACTACAAAAACAAGATATTTAATGTTCAAACACATAAACTTTATAGTTTTTGCAAATATTCACTCATTTTGAATTTGATGCCTGCAACCCATTCCAAAGCAGTTGGGACAGGGGCAACAAAAGACTGGGAAAGTTGAGGAATGCTCAAAAAACACCTGTTTGGAACATTCCACAGGTGAACAGGTTAATTGGAAACAGGTGAGTGTCATGATTGGGTATAAAGGGAGCATCCCTGAAAGGCTCAGTCGTTCACAAGCAAGGACGGGGCGAGGTTCACCACTTTGTGAACAACTGCGTGAGCAAATAGTCCAACAGTTTAAGAACAACGTTTCTCAACGTGCAATTGCAAGGAATTTAGGGATTTCATCATCCACAGTCCATAATATCATCAATAGATTCAGAGAATCTGGAGAAATCTCTGCAAGTAAGCAGCAAAGCAGAAAACCAACACAATGCCCGTGACCTTCGATCCCTCAGGCGGCACTGCATTAAAAACCCACATCATTCTGTAACGGATATTCCCACATGGGCTCAGGAACACTTCAGAAAACCACTGTCAGTGAACTCAGTTCGCTGCTCCATCTACAAGTGCAAGTTAAAACTCTGCCATGCAAAGCGAAGCCACATATCAACACCACCCAGAAACGCCGCCGGCTTCTCTGGGCCCGAGCTCATCTGAGATGGACTGAGGCAAAGTGGAAAAGTGTCCTGTGGTCTGACGCGTCCACATTTCAAATTGTTTTTGGAAATCATGGACGTCGTGTCCTCCGGGCCAAAGAGGAAAAGGACAACTGTTTTCAGCGCAAAGTTCAAAAGCCAGCACCTCTGATGGTGTGGGGGTGTGTTAGTGCCCATGGCAGGGGTAACTTGCACATCTGTGAAGGCCCCATTAATGCTGAAAGGTACATACAGGTTTTGGAGCAACATCTGCTGCCATCCAAGCAACATCTTTTTCAGGGACATCCTGCTTATTTCAGCAAGACGATGCCAAGCCACATTCTGCATGTGTTACAACAGCGTGGCGTCGCAGTAAAAGAGTGCGGGTACTAGACTGGCCTGCCTGCAGTCCAGACCGGTCTCCCATTGAAAATGTGTGGCGTATTATGAAGCGCAAAAATGACAACGGAGACCCCGGACTGCTGAGCAACTGAAGTTGTACATCAAGCAAGAATGGGAAAGAATTCCACCTACAAAGCTTCAACAATTAGTGTCCTCAGTTCCCAAACACTTATTGAGTGCTGTTAAAAGGAAAGGTGATGTAACACAGTGGTAAACACGCCCCTGTCCCAACTTCTTTGGAACGTTCATTTCAGTTTCTTTTAAAGTAAAGCTGAAAGATTTAAATTTATTATGACTTGGGGGGCGCTAATGAGCAGCCATGGAGTAGGTCATGTTTTGCTTTCGACACCTACTTTTTTGGCTACTCATCATAATTTTACATCATTGATGTAAGTGAGGAATGTACTTAGTGCTGTTGGTTTCAGTTTGAAAGAGTTTCCAATGTGAATTTGCCACCAAAGATGGCAAAACAGAAGTCCCCAGAGGCTCGTAGCCAGTCCGACATGGCGGCTCCATTGCCTAACGAAGAGGCAGTTGAGGCCACAAGCTCTGAATCTCCACCAGCTTGGGCTAAGCTTTAATGGAGGCACAGAATAGTATCTTGGCTCGACTTGTTTCTATCGAATAAACCCTACAGGCTGTGCAGACAAAACAAACCGAGTTTGCAGAGAGACTTGACACAATGGCAGCACACTCGAGTCACAGATGCATCAAGTTGAGAAACGGTGTGAGTTTTTGCAATGCAAGGGCGATGATCTGGAAAATAGGTCACGTCGGAACAATATCAGGATCACTGGCATCCCGGAGGGTGCAGAGCAACGGAATTTGTGGCAGATTTGCTACCAAAGCTACTTGGTCAGGAGAATTTTTCCACACCTATCATAGTCGACTGACCTCACTGGAGTGCGCGCCCACAGTCAGCCGAGGGGGCTAAGCCATGCGCTATAATTGCTCGGATTCATCTCTATCTCAGGAGAGAGCACCCCCGTTTTGCTCTTATACCCGACACATCACCCCCTGTCATTATGGGAGGTGACCTCAATTGCTTTTTAGATCCTTATATGGACAGCCTCTCTTCAAGACCACCCACTATCCCGGCTGCAGCCAAGGTTTTGAACAACCTGATGAAGATGAGAAATATGGTTGACATATGGAGGCTGTAGCATCCAACAGACAGGGACTATTCATTTTACTCTCACGTGCACAAGACCTATAGCTGGCATTTTAATCCTCGCTTAGTTACAGATCCAGAGTTTGTAACATACATGAACTCAAAGTTCGATGCTTTTTTAGCTTTCAGCGACACAGGTGAGGTGTCAGTCTCAATACTTTGGGAGACATTTAAAGCCATCATGCGGGGCAATGTTTTAGCATCCTTCAAGAAACAGGAGATGAATAAAAGGTTGGAAGAAATATAAAATACGCAATATAACAACATTACTTGAACAGACTCGACGAAATTCTTTTTTGCAGTCTGACTATAACAAGATATTGCATCTCAAATATGAGTATAATTCCCTTCTGAGTAAGCGAGCTGAATCTTTATTAATCAAATTAAAACAGAAATACTTTGAACTTGGCGATAAGCCTGAATGTTTATTGGCCAGACAATTAAAAGGTGTGTTGGCAAAGCAGGCAGTTTACAAGATAAAGTCAGAAAGTGGTAGCCTTATTACCGATTCAAAAGGAATTAATGCTTGTTTTAAAGAATTTTGTTCAGATCTCTGTTCTTCGAGGTGTACGGCTTCAGATGCAGATCTTGATAGTTTCTTAAATGACCTGGACATCCCTAAACTTTCAGATGTTGCAAAAAATACACTGGACTCTCCTTTTACAGAGACAGATGTTCTTCGGGCAGTTAAGTCCTTTCCATCCAGTAAGGCTGCTGGCCCTGATGGGTTTGGCTGCGAGTATATAGCTATAAAGCTTTCTCCTCTAAACTTGCCCCACTGATTTTGAGAATGTTATTAGATTCTTTGGAAAATAGAAAACTCCCAAATACATTATATGAGACTAATATATGTCTCGTTTTAAAGAAGGGGGAGGATGCTACTGATCCTGCGTCTTTTAGACCCATTTCTTTATTGAATTTTGATCAAAAAAGATATTGGCACTTAGACTGGTAGTACTTATCTCTGAAATTGTGCGTTTAGACCAAACAGAGTTCGTACCCAATAGATTTTCATTTTGTAATGTCCGGCTTCTGCTGAATATTCTCTACTCAGATTGTAATGTAGCTTCGGCTGAAGCCATAATTTTACTAGATGCTCAAAAGGCATTCGATCAAATTGAATGGCCATATATGTTTAATGTCCTCAATCAGTTTGGCTTTGGAGACTTTTTCATTACATGCAGTCGTTGTTGGGGACAGGTATAACATCCTCATATTATACCTGCACTGACTTCATCTATATTAACCCACGACGACCGCTCTTCTCCTTTTAAATTGTACAGAGGGGTGTGACAAGGCAACCCTCTGCTTTTTAATATTGCTTTGGAGCCACTGGCTATTTGAATCAGGAATCACCCAAAAATACACAGTATTAAATTTGGGGAAGTGGAATGTTTGGTAAGTCTTTATGCTGATAATTTATTATTGTACATCTCAGATCCTGCCACGTCAGTTCCTAGTCTTTTAAATTATGTAAATTTGTTTGGTAAATTATCAGGATATACTATCAACTGGGCCAAAAGTGAGTTTTTGCTTCTGATGGGAACCTTAGATCCTCTTTTCTTAAATACGCTACCATTTAAATTGGTTGATGAATATTTTATTTGTCTTGTGCCAAGGAATCCCAAATTTTTGTTTTAGTTAAATTTCTTAAGCATGGTAGATAAACTTAAGGCAGACATTGAACGTTGGCGTCTGCTTCCTTTATCTATGATAGGCTGAGTCAATGCAATTAAAATGATGATAGTACCAAAATGATGTATATTTTTCAAAACCTCCCCATTTTTGTGCCTGCTGTGTTCTTTAACCAATTAGATTCAATAATAATGCAGTTTGTATGGAGTTATAAAACAGCACATATTTCTAAGATTCATCTACAAAAGCCCTATTCAGATGGAGGATTGGCCTTACCAGTGTTTAAACATTATTACTGGGCTGCAAATGCTAGAGCTCTTATGTTTTGGAAACTGGGATCTTCGTACAGTCAAAGGATAGGCCATATTGGGTTGATCTGTAAGTTAAGTCAATTACAGGATCTTCTTTGCTAGTTTTTCTATCTAAGGTCTGCTCCATTCATACGCCTCTCTTCCTTAATCATCTTTTTCTGCCTTCTGTTATGGATCATGCATTTTCCACCTGGGCTGAAAAATGGTTATCTAGTATTGATGATCTATATATAGAAAATAAATGTGCATCATTTGCACAGTTGAGAGAGAAATATAGTCTTCCTCATGCAAACTTATTTCGTTATTTGCAGGACAGACATAATGTACAAAAACATTCCAAATTACATTTATAAACCAACAGATGATCCATTTTTTAGTTATTTTCTTTTATCAACACTTACTCGCAGCACCTAATATCTAAGTTTCCTCCCCAGACCGCTTCAGGGAGGCATGGGCTGCAGTTATTGTCACTTCTATGTCCAGGAAGGTCTGGGAAGGGAGTCTGTCCAGAATCTCCTATTGCTCTAATTCAAAGCACAGGCTGATACAGTTCAAGGTCCTATATAGACTCCATTACTCAAAAACTAAACTATTTAGGATCTACGGATCAGTATCTTCACTTTGTGACAAGTGTGAGATTGCAGATGGTACCTTGGATCATCAGTTTTGATTTTGTCCAGTCTTGCATGATATTTGTTCCAATATATTGTTATTTCTTTCTAATGTACTTGATATCCAAGTGTCTCCTGACCCTGTTGTGGCTATTCTGAGCCTACAGATGATTTTTCACAATTTCAGCAGCAGGTTCTAATGACCAGTATGGTCACTGCCAAAAAGGTCATTCTTCTTAACTGGAAATTACCCTCAGCCCCTTGTTTTAAAAGATCTGAGATGACACACATTGTCCAGATGGAGAGATTGAGATGCTGTGATAAAAAAGCTCAGAGACATTTTGATTTGATGTGGAATAAGTTCTTGGACAAGTTAAAGAGACCTTAGTTATGTTTTTCTTTTATCCTCTCCCTCCCTTTCTTTGTTGCCTTGATATTGGATTGGGGTGGGATATGGGAGTGTATTCAATGTTGTGTGTTTGCTAATGTTGTAAATGTAAAATTATAAATAAAATATACATTTTTTAATATAAATATTTAATTTTTAAATAAAAACTATTTTAATGTCACTACTGAAAAATAGAAATCCTGTTTACGCCTGGTCCCTTCATGTAACTAGTATCTGAATTGTACTCGGATAAGATTTCAGCCACATGCATTTATAATTTACATGCACTTAGTAATCAAATGCGTTTCTGGTTAGTCAGACTGAAATCCCAATGCCGTGAGGGACAGAACATGCAAATCATAGCAACCACTTACCAATTGGTTATCACTTCAGCCTCGTCGTTCTGCAGCTTGTTTTGTACAGTATTCTCTGTCTATATTGCTATTAAGCATTTTGTTACGGCCTGTCCGTAACCATGTGTGTGCTCCATGATTGTATTCCTTGTAGGCCCGGATCACATGTCCAGTGGCGTACTGCATGGGGAGGACTTTTGGTTGTGTTGCAGTAATCGGGCTCAAATGTGTCTGAGCGATCGGATTTGTATCTGTTTTAAATGTGTCTGGGGTGCGTTTACAATTACATTTTTATGTGGGTTGGCCTTATCCGAATATAATCCTGATACTCAAAACGCATGAAGTGAGGAGTTTTAAAGAGTTTTAGTCTGTAGGTGGAGCCTTATTTTAGCCATGCGGTGGAAACATGGTAAACAGTTTACTTCAAAACAACACGACTGTTGCAAAGTCTGAAAATCAGTTGTAACCTTAAGAAGCCCTGTCACTACAGAAACAGGTTTTCTGCAATTAGTCATATTATAGTTTTATTGTGTGTACAGCTATTCAAAGCTGTTTTTGCTAGACATGTACTGGTTAGCCTTTTTTTAAATTATGTTCAAAATTAGCTAGACTTTTAACTGCTGAAACATTTTAAAAAGTTTTGGTAGTGTTATGGTTGTTTTGCTAGTGAAAAATATAATTATAATGATAATATAATAATGATAAATATAATTTATCAATTAATTTAATAAAATAAACATGGTTAAGGTATAGGGTCACTCAAAACAAAATGATTTTTGTCTGATTCCTGAAGTAAGTTAAATGTCTGAAATGTGTTTTGAATTCTGACAACCTTCAGTACAGTCTATGTCAGTGTGTTTGTTTCACCATTTCCAAATGAGTATTATTTCTAGTCTAATTCTTGGTTGGACTCAACCAAAGCTTCTTTGAATTAAATGAAATGTGTATGTGGTGGATTTGCACAAATCCATGCAATTGGTGGTGGCATCAAGGAGAAACACCAAAGTCCTTCACAAGATATTACTTTTTACAGTATTTATGTTTATTTGTATTCATTCAAATAAATTTACTGGCAAAAAGACACACTTACCCATCTGCTTAGGTGTGTAAGACTTTAGCACAGTGCTGTACAGCATTGACTTTAGTCAAGACTTTAGTTAGAAACAATTTCACAGTTCTGAATAATCCATTAGGCTGTTTTTCTGCACTCTAAACAGCCCGTAGAGGGCTCCAGTGTCTGCAGCTTCAAGTTTCATTCATGCATCATGCTGACTTCTTTGGTTACACTTCCTTCTTTGTTAACAAGATGATGTTATTAAGTGAAGTCGGGTGATGATGAGGGGAGTAAGGACAAATACTTTTAGACATGATTTTAGACCCTCTGTGGACTGAATTAGGCACCTGCCATCTAAGCCTGGTAGAAGCCGCATGTTGTCTGTTGCTGGTCTGGGGACAGTTTCAGTAATACCACTTGTTTTATGAGTCACAGGCCGTTCCTGCATCAGTATCATGAGAAAACAATGTCATGTTTATTTGCTTATTTATTTTAATTTCTTATATAAGGGTGAGGGAGGGAACAGAGGAAGATAATGTTACAAACGTTAAAAAATGCTGATTTAGTTAGGGTGAATATGTGTCTGAAAAAAGGATAGTGTCAAGAATAACACCAGGATACTGAACTATATTGGAAGGAGTAATTATAGTTTTATATAAGGCTAGTCAGGGGTTGCTGACCTGTCTGAGAGCAGCAGGAGCAGTGTCTAACTTAAGGAATTTTTACAGCATGTAAATTATATATATCAAATGTATAATGTCCTACAAAAGTTTTATTTAGTAATTGAATCTGAGAGGATATTTTGGTTAAGCTGTGAGATAAGTGTGCATTTTATAAGCAATCGTTGCATGCTGAAGAAAAACAGAGCCATGATGGAGCGTGTACAAAATTGAATAGAAGAGGGCCTAAAACAGGTACCTGTGGGTCACCTTGAGAAATGGTAATACTCCGGCTGGAAAGAAAATTGCTGCCTCTTAGTCAAGTAAATTCTGAGCCAGATTTAAGCCGTATCTCAAATGTTTAAATGAGAATGAAGAGAAATAAGAGCGTCATGATTAAAAATCTCAAAAGGTGCAGTGAGACCAAGAAGAAGGAGAATGTTAAGACAGTCTTGAGTCTTTAGAAGGAAAGAGCTCATTTACTACTCAAAGGCAAAGGGGCGTTTCAGTACAGTGGTGGGAAAGAAATCCAAACTGAAATGACTTGTGCCAGTCGCACAAGACACAAGACAAGGCTTCTAGATTCTGTAAGACATTTGAAAGAAAACAGGAGAAAGTCCTGTAAAGGAACAGTGGAATTAAGAGAGGGCTTTTGAGAACTGGAGAGAATGACAGTCTTCAGAGGGATGGAAACCTCGACAAGAGGCCAGTGAAGTGTTTGGTATGTAGGAGATAGAAGTTGAGAGGACACAGAAGCAGGCTTTTATAATAGGTAAAAAGCTGATGCAGTATGAAGTGGGTAAGTGGAGGTGTTTGATTTCACGATTATGAATATATGCAGGGTCTGTGGGGGTAAAACAGAGGAAGGGACTGACGCGAATGTTGTTAGTGGACGTGGGTGGAATGTCAGGTAGGGAACAGGATTGGAGCTGCTCATACAGATGGGTGAAGAAAGGAAAAACCTTTCTTAGTAGGTCATTGGTACCACAAGCCTTCAGAACAGCTTTCCTTGGCATAGATTCTCCAGAACGGTACTGGAGAGATGGAACACCTTTTTTTCAAAAGATATTACTCAGTTTCAGTGTTTTGTTGATTTTGGTGGAGAGTGCTCTCTAACTGAGCATTGTCTAATTTCTGGAAGAGAAAGGATGAAATGTTAAAGACGATCAGACTAACTTTGTATTCATTTCCCTATAAGTGGACAAGTGGACCTAAACCATGCCAGAAAAATGCCCCCAAAAGCTCAACAGAGTCACCAGACCACTCATTGTAGGAGACAAGTATTAAGACCTGTACTGCTCTCTTGGTATAAGCAGTCACCCATTTGTCAAGAACATCATGAAAGAAGATATATGATTGTATCATATATATCGTTGTTGTAAGAAAACCTTGTATCTCCAAGTTTTTGACATAATTTGAAAATACATGTTTGCATTTGTATTATGTGTAAATTTTTTTGATGAATGGACTAAAAGAAACAACCCAAAATAACTTACATTAAAAGTCAAGTAGGTTTTTTCCTTCTCCTGTAAAGTTATCATTTTGGAAGTTTTCTTCTGGCAACAGTGGTATGTGATTCCAGACAGTTGAGCAATCTTTGTGACTGAAGCTCCTGCCAAAAGTCACTTTGATGTCTTATTCTCAACATCTTAAATCATAGATAACTGGGCCTGATCCATATTATATGCCACAGAGCGTGATAGGATTTGAAATGCCTCTCTGTATCGTGTAGTACACCTGCCTGGAGAAGCATCTGCACTCTCTATATTTCTGCACTCCTTTATTAAGTTGTTTCCACTGAGCCTCCAGTATATTTTACATTTTGTTTTGGAAGTTCTAGAGGAGGTCATTTCATAGCTCAGAAAATCCAGACAGTATAGACACTTTGTGACAGTGACATTATATCTTGTTCTCTTTCTCCTAGTTCTTGGCTGTGTGTGGTGCTGCATATCGGCCCACGGAGGAGATTGACCTGCGCAGTATTGGCTGGGGTAACATCTTTCAGATGCCATTCAAACACTTGCGTGATTACCGCCTGCGGATGCTTTGCCCTTTCTTCATCTACTCTGGCTTTGAGGTGCTCTTTGCCATCCAAGGACTCATACTGGTGAGCAAAAGCACAACAAATGATTTCCATTCCAACCATCACATAAAGCACTTGTGCTGATTTTAGGGTACATTTATTGTGAGAGTATGAGAATGAAAGAACGTTATATTTGGTCAGTGTGTTTAGTTCAGTTTTGTCAACCATACCAAGACAGAAAAAGGTATAGGGTGATTCACTTTGTTAAAACAGCAGTAGCTTGTTTTATTGTTCTGGTTGGATGGATACAAATGAATAAATTAGACCTTTAGAATGGGAATTAATAAAAATGGAATAAAACAAGATATAGATTGTATTCAGCGAGTGTGCCAAGACTTGAGAACTGTGGATGTCCTACTTACGTCAGCTTTGCATCTGTGAACACAGTCAAGTCTATCAATATTCATCAACAAAGTTAATGTTATTTGAGCTGTCTGCATATTGGAGCTGAAATGAAATTGCAAATTGCAGATTTTCACCTATAGTTTTGGAGTATTTACATCTGAAGTGGGTAAATGGTGTAAGAATTGCAACCATAAATTTTTGAGATTATAGAACATTATATAAGCAATTCTATTAAAATAATTAACATGTAAGTTAATGTAAGTAATGTGCCCTTCTCTCTCTCTCTCTCTCTCTCTCTCTCTCTCTCTCTCTCTGTGTCTCCTTTCTTCTTCCAGTCATACGGTGTGTGCGCGTTAGGGATGGAGAAGCTGTGGTTGTTGGTGATGGTGTACGGACTGTCGTCCTCTATTTGTTCATCCCTCTCAATGGCTCTTGTGCAACAGCGTTTGCCCAGACAGGTGTTACTCCTGGGTGGGGCGGCTGTTCACCTGGTCCTGCTGGTGGTTCTCATGTGCTGGTCTTCCAGCCCTCGAAGGCCTGACCAGTTACCACAACTACTGGTGCTAGTTGCCCTCTGGGGTCTGGGCACTGCTCTCAACAAGACTGGACTGAGCAGTGAGTAGGACACACACACACACACACACACACACAATACGTATCTAGAAACACTTTGGTGCCCAGTAGTGAACTTTGCTGGTGCGTTTGAACTTCAGGTCTGCCATGTGTCATCCAGGACAGGTAATATATGAAGCCTTTCCCATTATCCATTAGAGGTCACTCCTTTGTAGAGAGTTAAGTTTGACTTCATCAGATGTTCATATACAGTAGTCACATTGCAAAGAACTTACAGTTGTATTGCTATGATGAAAAGTCCAAGGGAATTCCAGAGAAGCAAAGATTAATGAAAAGATTAATGATTTAATATATTGATTTACTATTTGGTTAAAAAAATTACTTATTTATTCAAATTACTGAGTTTCTTAAATTATTGGCTAACAATGTTGAAAAAATTGCAGATCTTCTCAAAATATCGACCTGCTGCTTGGGGGGCAATATGGCAATAATATATCATGATGATTTTAAAACACTTTTACGATGCATGTCAAAATATTTGAACATGCAGACACAAAGCAGAAGTAGTGCAACATTTGAAAATTGCCACCAAAACTCCAGGTACAATGGGCCTCATTCAACAACTGTTCATGAGAAGAAATTTCTTCTTAAAACTCGTTTACATAGTTTTCACGAAGTTTCTGAAATGTGTGTTTCTGTGCAGGTCTGCTGGGAATGTTCTATGAGGACAAAGAGCGATTAGACTTTGTCTACACCATCTATCACTGGTGGCAGGCCATCGCCATTTTTATCGTCTACCTTTGGTCTGCTCTGCCTATGAGGGTAAACAAGTGTTTGTGTGTTTGTGTGTGTGTGTGTGTGTGTGTGTGTGTGTGTGTGTGTGTGTGTGTGTGTGTGTGTGTGTGTGTGTGTGTGTGTGCATGTAGTTTTTTAGACTGTGTTCTGTTTGCTGATTTGGAAAACTTCTAAACTGGCTAAATTTGTATCCCTGCAAATTGGAAATGGGCATAAAGTGTTGGAACTCATCAAGTGTTTAACTCCTCATCACTTAATCTAGTGAGGAGAATTGTTTGTGCAAAAATAATAATAATTAATAATCACTAAAGCTTCAATAGCATAATGGCTTACATTTCTCCATTCAAAATAGTAAAATTACAAATGATTCAATCGAAATCAGTACAGGATTAGTTTAAAATAACATGTTAATGAACAGGTGATAAAATAGATTCTTTCATTTTTCTCCCTCACACCGTCTCTTTATCTGTCTGGTTCTCCCACTTTAGGCCAAGCTTGCGATCCTGTTGGTTACGCTGTTAGTTTCAGGCTTGTGCTATTGGCAGATGGAGCGTCGCTTAGCCAAGAAGATTCCTTACAGGTTGCCACGGATTCCCCGTCCACGACACAAGGTGAGTCAGCAGGCCACTTGTTATTTAACACTGAGCTATTTGTGTTGTGTGGTTTGCTTTCTTCTCACGTTCATTTTATGCGCCATTACAATTTCTCCTGTCAACGTTACAGTATAAAAAACGAAATTACTTTGATGACTGTATTAACACCTGTTGCTGATCTTTAACAGTGTTCTGTTTGATGCAGAGGGAAATGGGAAGTGTTAGAAGTATCAGAAGTGAAGGCCAAACTTTGCTGGTTGACTTTAAATATACAGAACAGGAAATTGCTGTTTTTATATAACAGATAATTACAGCAAATGGAGTTTTAATTGTTTGTTGGTAAGTGTAATTCATTAGTGATTTGCTGTGTATGTTAGTTTTTCCTCAGGCCAGCGTTAGGTAAGAGTTGCACCATTCACTGGCCCAGTCAGCTTCCCATCTCAGTACGTTCTTCTCCCACGCAGGTCAAAGGTTACCGCTACCTGGAGGAGGAGAACTCTGACGAGTCCGATACAGACAAGAGCGATGTGGAGGGTGAGGAAGATGAGGGCAGGCAGAGTGAGGAAGAGCCGGAGAGGGATGCTGGCTCACAGGGCTCTGATTCGCTGGGCCGTGACAGGGGTGCAGCCAGAGGCCGGCGGCGGAGACAGGACAATGCTGCCTACGAGCAGGCAGGAGAACAGGAGGACTACGTCCAAGCCATGTGACAGAATACTGTCTTCTTATTATACAGTAGAATGAGTTGCCTTTGCTTTTAAAAAGAAAATATGCTCTCAGTTGATGAATGAATGAATGAATAGGTGAACGAAATAGATCGATGGATGAACGCATGAGTCTAGACTAGTGACCATTTCATTGCAAAATGGATGTTGAAATTTGGACTGATTTGATTAATGAAGTATTGGGGTGAAATTCTTTGAGGGTCCACTTAAAGATGACTTCCACTGGCTTTGTCAGCGTAGAGGTTATTTTTGTTTTCGACCAGGGAAAAAACCCCTGAGGCACTCTAACCTGAGAAAAGAAGAAGTTCTACATGGATTTCAGTGAAATGAGAAGTGAAAAAGGAAGTAGACCAAACCTTATATGGCCAGGTGGTCTGTGGCTATAGAAACAGGCCACACAAAAGCACTGGTCAAGGTAATACGCTGGAGGTTTTCATCTGCTGCCTTTCAGTCATTTCCTCTTTTTAACTGAATGCATTGTCAAGCTTGCACTTTCTTACTGGTCCATTTTAATTAAGTCTAAAATAAAATACTTTTTAAATAAAGTTGTATATGCCTGTAGTTGTATCGCTGGTGTTTTTTTTTCCTTTAGACTGGCCGAAGACATTGAAGTGCATTAAGCCACATCTAAACAACCTTGCTCACTCACCCTCCTTCCCACTCACCAAGATACATACTCAGTAAGACCACAGTTTGGAGGTGAATATGCATTTATTAGTCATAAACTGTCCTCACTTCCAGCTGCTCTCACACACACACACCCATCTGTCACGTATGGCAGTTATACGTCACGAAACGTCACTCATATGCTTGAGGTGGACGATCCAACTGTTCCACACTTGTACATTGTATGTACACTGAGCTCTCTAACACTCCCTAGTGGTCCTCTACAGCAGTGCCCACCTCAAAGAGAGTCTTTGTGCATATACGTTACTGTTCAGCAGTTTGAAATCACATTTTTCAATAATATAAAAACATGTTCTTCGCAGTGTATTAAAATGATTCTAATATGATACTGGAACATTGTAAATTCATTGGTTAACAAATCGGTAGAAGTAGAAACAAATACATTTTGTAAATGTAAATGATTCCATAGTCATTTAGAATAAAATGAATGCCTGCCACGGCCTTTTGTGATGATCAAATCTCAATGTGGGATAGATGACACGAAATTATATAAATGTATAATTACAGTATGTTTTTAACTGTTAAATAGCTTCCCAAAAATAAACATTTTAAACGACTAATTCTAGTATCATATCAATTTACACTGCATGCTTCTATTGCATGAAATAGACAGCTTTAATATGACAAGTGATTCCAAACTTTAGAACACCGGTGTGTATGCAGGTCTGCTTATGTTTCTTCATTTTTACGCTGGTGTATGTGTTTGCATGTGTTCCTGGCAGAGTAGGACAGTAATCAGTGTGCTGGATGTGTATTGTCCTGTTGTGTTATTGCTGGTGTGCTGTGTTAGTGGAGTGTTCTGCAGCGTCTCCTCATCACCATGATCTGACTGTGAATGCAAAGCCTGACTCACAGCATCAAAGACAGAATCTGCAGAGCGTTACTGTTACAGAGCGCTAAAGTTACAGCTGTAGATCTAGGCACATACACTTCCATTCAAAAGACTGGAATCAATGTTTGCTTGTGTTCATAGTATATATGAAATTTTAGACGTAGCCAGAATGAAAGTAGCTGCTGATGATTCTAAAATAACTGACAAAGCTGTAGAACATCAAAAACAAAGCTCTAATCCAATTTAACCTCCAGACCGTGCCTTAGTTTAAAAGAAGGGGCCCCATCAGAAGCAAATAACTTACATTTTCATGAAGAAATTGTTTTAAGGAGGTTTTACTAAACTGATCATTTTGTGGTGCTCCCAAAAATACCTGAGATATTAAAAAAAAACTAAAGATTTTACAGTTAAATTTTATTTATTCTTTATCTAGTTAAACTAATATTGAATATAAATTAACACAGTTTGATTCCAAACTTTTGAACCGCAGTGAATGGCCCCTTGCTTTCATCCACCCTGCTCTTTCCTCCACCCCCTCCTTTGCTTCTCTCTCTCAGTGTTGGACTCTGCGGATGGACTGGATTTGGGGCGTCAGGCTGTGCGAGCCCCAACTCTTCCAGTGCGGATAATCACCACTGTTCCGCTCACACTCCATGATGTACTGCTGCCCGCGGTAGCCTGGGAACTCATAACACACGAAGCTGCACAGAGGAGAGAGAAACGAGGGAGGAAGAGGGGGATCAGTGCTAGAGGGATAGCTTAAGCAGAGGAGTTTTAATAAAGTTACTTCATTTCAAGCATGTAAAGGAGTTTAGTGGTGGTTGCAAAAAGACAGCGGGCAGATGGGAAAAGCATCCGAACGGAAAAGAGTGGGAGCACATTTCACAGTAATGATGATTATGTGCTGTGTGCCTTTAAATTATTCAAACTCAAAATAGTTTGCGTATAAGGCATCAACATCATTTTTCCATTTTGGAAATTAGTCCATATGCGCTTTTCACTCTCTTGCTCATCACACTGTTTACAGTATATCAACGACTTAATTTGCTCCACTGGGCCGTATTTATTCATCAAAGCTGTGTTAAATGCGTAAAAGTGTCATCTGTCAGTGTCAGTAACACTCTGGAATGTGTTTGCATGCCTGCACAGGTGAGATGTATGATAGAATATGTGGATTTGATTAACACGCTGTTTTAATAGCACTGTAAAGCTCAGGAAGGAGGTGTGGAATTTGTCGATGTAATGGCATATGTTTATGAGTCGGAGATGTAAAATTCCTAAAGGTGTTTATGTCAGAGGTACAGTAACACTTTCTTTTACAGTCTCCTCTGTTCTAGGTATTAAATAGGAAAGAGTGAGGTAAAAACCTCAAGGTACTACGTTAACATTTTGGATGACGTGATGGTGTGATCCACTCTAGGTTCTAGGTAAAAAAAAAAAAATGATAAGGCACGTTGGGAAATGGCAATAAAAACAGAAAGCCATGATTAATAAATTATGTTTGATGTATTAAATGAGAAACATGAAAGAAAATATTTGAAGTCTAGAACCCGCACTCTCTGGTTACACAGCCTGTTGTATCCTGAGCAGACAGAATGTTTCTTGCTGTTGTCATGGTGACACTATACACTATATTGCCAAAAGTATTCACTCGTCTGGCTTCACACGCATGTGGACTTGAGTGGCATCCCATTCTTAATCCATAGGGTTTAACATGATGTCGGCCCACCCTTTACAGCTATAACAGCTTCAACTCTTCTGGGAAGGCTTTCTACAAGGATTAGGAGTGTGTTTATGGGAATTTTTGATGTTGGATGAGAAGGCCTGGCTCACAGTCTCCTTTTATTGGAATGAAGGGGCCGAGCCCAACTCCTGAAAAACAACCCCTCACCATAATCCCTCCACCAAACTTTACACTTGGCACAATGCAGTCAGACAAGTATCGTTCTTCTGGCAACCGCCAAACCCAGACTCGTCCATCGGATTTCCACACGGAGAAGTGTGATTGGTCACTCTGGAGAACACGTCACCACTGCTCTAGAGTCCAGTGGCGGCGCGACTGGACACAGGTGGCGTCCGATCACGGCACCACGCTGGAATTCACTGAGCTCCTGAGAGCGACCCATTCTTTCACTAATGTCTGTAGAAGCAGTCTGCAGGCCGAGGGGCTCGGCTTTATACACCTGTGGCCATGGAAGTGATTGGAACACCTGAATTTAGTGATTTGGATGGGTGAGTGAACACTTTTGGAAATATAGTGTATATACATATATGCACAGTATATACACACACAGAGTTGGGATAGCTACTGAAAAATTAGTAGTTAGCTACTTTGTAGCTACTTTCCAAAATGTGTAGCTAGCTACAATTTAGCTACTTTTTGAAAAGTAGTGTATGACTTTTTAGCTACTTTCAAAGCGTGATTGTCAGAACATTTGTGAATCTCCGCCTGACACACCAAACAAGCTCATCTGACAGTGTGAACAAGACACTGCATTTAATCATGTGCCGGAAAGAAATATACAATTGAAAAGCTGCAAATGTACAAAAAGTGTAACCAACAATCAGACTTACACACCCAAAGGGGTAATTTCCAACAAAAATTAAGACTAAAGGCAAAGTCAATCATTCCAGGCTTTTCCTAACAAAAATCATCAAAAATAACCAAAACAATCCAGAGAATTTTGTGCAAAGTGTTGTCAAATGTTGAAATAAAACTGCCCCAATTTAAACATTTCAGCAAGATACACCGATCAAGGATAATATTATGACCACCTCCTTGTTTTGACTCTCATTGTCCATTTTATCAGCTCCACTTACTATATAGGTGTTCTACAATTACAGACTGTAGTCCAACTATTTCTCTGATACTTTGTTAGCCTCCTTTTGGTTTGTTCTCCAGTGGTCAGGACCCACATGGAGAACGGGTACTATACCTCAGTGTCACTGCTGGACTGAGAATTTTCCACCAACCAAAAATATCCAGTATCCTG
Source organism: Pygocentrus nattereri (assembly GCF_015220715.1). Classification (NCBI taxonomy): domain Eukaryota; kingdom Metazoa; phylum Chordata; class Actinopteri; order Characiformes; family Serrasalmidae; genus Pygocentrus; species Pygocentrus nattereri. The sequence goes on from NC_051215.1 coordinate 47,057,586, forward strand.
TGGGCAGCATCCTTTGACCACTAATGAAGGACTAGATGATGATTAGCTCATACTGTACAGCAAGAGATGAGCTGTCGTCTCTGGCTTTGCATCTACAGGGTGAACCGACAATGCAGGTAGGTCTAATAGAGTGGACAGTGAGTGGACACAGTGTTTGAAACTCCAGGAGCACTGCTGTGTCTGATCCACTCATACCAGCACAACACACACTAATGCCACCCCCACATCATTGTTAATGCAGTGTTGAGAATGATCCACCACCCAAATAGTACCTGCTCTGTGAAGGTCCATGGGGGTCCTGAGCACTGAAGAACAGGGTAAAAGGTGGATAACAAAGTATCAGAGAAACAGATGGACTACAGTCTGTAACTGTAGAACTACAAAGTGCAGCTATACAGTAAGTGGAGCTGATCAAATAGACAATGAGGGTAGAAACAAGGAGGTGGTCATAATGTTATGTCTGATCGGTGCATACACAGACATGACAAAGTCTTTATCAGTGGCTCTGATGCTGTTTGGGGTGAGAATCAGGCCTGAATAATCTCTCCACTTCTGCAGAGCTGCTACGGCTTTCTAGGTAAAATAACATAATAATCCTCCCTTTTGCTGTAAAATCGTCATAACGCACAGTTCTAACACAGTTTTCACATTAAATGGTCTTAAACGCTGGAGTGTATAACTGCTAATATCACCAGCCTTTAATGCTGAAGACGCACAAACTGCTGGACACACAGTAACGCAGATAACGAAAAGGCAAAGAGAGAGATTTGAGACGAACATCGATCATTTGGAGGATGAATGGACTTATTTACATTTATAAATAACTCTGGAGTGCCGATACATTTAATAACTCATGAAACTTAAGTCTCTTCTCTTTCTCCTGCGTCTCATTCGAATTCTCCCGTTCCACCTTAAATGGTGCAGCAGGACAATCTGGCGCCTGAGGCACCATTTAAGGTGGAACGGAAGAATTCGAACAAGAAGCTGGAGGATGAGAAGCGACTTCAACCTCCTGAGAAGTCACCAGCCCACTGAATGACTGCATTCTGTGATTCATTTTCCCGGATTGACTGAAGCCTTTGGCGAAATTGTAGTGAAAAATTTCGCTATAGCTACATAAAAATCTTCTTAGCTACTCCCCCATCCCTGTTATATACTCATACCCTGGGCATTATTACACCCCATAGCATGACAGACCCTGGCTTTTGACAAACTGTGCAGGATTACAGCCCTCTAGGACTGGAGTGGCCACGTCTGCTCTAAGCCGTCTGGAAGTCCTAGATCTGTTCTGACTGTGAGTACAAGCAGGAGCCTAATAAACGGGTTGAAAAAACCAGCAGTAGCAGCTCAATCCCTGGGCTCTCTACTGAAAGAGTCTGTCACAACATTCAAGTAAAACAGGGGATGTGTTTTAAGAAGCTTCAAATGTCTGTGCTTCATCAAGTACTCCCAAAAAACGGTCATGCAAATCATTGCTGCCTTGTACTAACAAACGAGGCATGCAGGCTGTGTTTTGGCCAAGTTTTGATATCTATGACTTTTACTGGGCTGTAAAAGCACTTTAGAGTTTATATCCCACACTTGCTCATTGAATATCTAGAACCTGTTGGACATTTCTGTGTAATCGGAACTCTGAAATAACGATACTCCAAAGGTACTTTGGAAGTTGTACCTCATAGTCACCTGCTTAATAACTAGAGCTTGGAGAGCTGTAAAATAAATCGTTACCAGGATTACTCGAAGTGGCGTGATTGTGTGTATGTGAGACTTACGCGCCGCACTGCACATGCATGGAGCCCACTTGAGTGTTACACCAACCCATGGCCTGCAGGGAGGGATAGTCATCGCACACCTCCACACTACGGCCCAGGAAGTTCTCTTTCTCAAAGATCATCATGCGGCTGGTCTCGTGAGCCTGAAAGACAGAGAAAGAGGGTTCATTTCTTTATTGTGTGTCTTTGTTTCCTTCCCTTGCATCTCTTGCTTGTATCTTGAGGACAGGAGGACAGATGGATCAATGCGAAAACCTCTGCTATGTGTATTTCCAAAAGTATCGTCTTCTAATTAGTGAATTCAGTTACTGTAAGGTGCGCCCTTTGCTGACACAGGTGTTCATTTACACACACATCTTGTATAATCTCTGGAGTAAAGCATTGGAAATGAAATAGGATACTCAGGAAAAGCTGCACATGAGCTTAAGGTCTTCATGCCCAATCCCAAGTGTCCACTAGAGGTGTATAAAGCTCCCAGCATTGGGCTGCAGACCAGTGGAACAATGCACTCTGAAATGATGCACCATCCAGTAACTGACCTCACAAGTCCTCTTGATTGCAACCAAAACCTCACAGCAATGTTCCAATATGGAGTGTAAAGCCTTCTCTGAAGAGTAGAGGCTGTCACTATAAAAAGGTGCCAATAAACACTTAATTAACATTGAGAACATTATTATATGTGCACATGAATGCTGGAGTTTGGCCTATACAAGATTTTACAATATCACTGGACTTTTCACATAGATATATTTCTTTGAAACTTATTGGTGTCATTCATACTATTTTACTGGCTCAAGCAAGAAGAAGGAAGTGAAGAGAAATGTCACTTCAGAAGTTGGGTTTTTTTTCCAGCTTCTTTTGTTGGCCTCTTAGACTGTGGAAGAAAGAAAACTGCTTCTTCCCCAAAAAGAAAGGTAGAACAACTGCACATCAGAATGGTGAAGATGGCCAACACAGTGGAAATTTAAGAAGCTTATCACCAACCAGATTATTAGACAGCTGGAAAATATTTGCTTTCAATTCTATCTCAATATACATACATTTTTATTCTGAGTCTTTTGAACATTATCATGGATGTAGAAGGTAAAAATGTACAAGACTGTAGAGCCTCACAAACAAACGTGGCTGATTGTCTAATTTTTTTAAGAAATATTGTAAAATAAGTTACATAAATATGGCTGACTTTACAAAATTAGGATCAAGACGTTCCATGGACAGGAGTTGAGATACATATTTTGATAATTCACACACACTCACAGCGCAGTAGACTGGGCGCAGGGACATCAGCCTCTCCACATGGTATCCCAGACTGCCACTGTACGCGTCCCAGTGAGGGTATTCTCCTCTCTCCAGGATAAACTGCTGCCCCTGGAAGTCATGATGCTCATATCCCACCCAGCTAGAGAGAGAGAGAGGAGAGAGTGAGGAGAGGAGCTTCACAGACGTTGGACTTTGTTAGTATGTTGCTGTGGGCTTCTCTTCAAGTACTCTGGTATGCATAAAATGAAGGGAAAACATGGCAGTGATAAGTGTCCCTAAGAGTGTGAAGTCAAGAGCAGACTGCTCAGTAATGTGTTGACAGTGTTGAATAGCTCATAGCTGTTAATGCACTGAGACACTTCACACACAGTGTATGAGGCACTTGCCCAGCTTTGCACTACTAGACTGGTAGATAGTGTTGTGGTAGTTGAGTTTGGTCACAAGATGTTTTTCTTTTTTGTTGGACTTGTCTTGGTCATGGCCATCAGTCTATGCCAAATTTACTCTAGAATAAGACCATAAATCATAACTATTAACTGTTGTCAAGATGCACTGACTTGTACCAACATAACTAATGTAGCCAATTTGGATTAGAAAACAGGCTTAATTCCTATTTTGATTCTTCACTTCAGGTTAAGGCTTGATCTTTTTGTCTCAATCTCATTTGGACATAGTCATATTAATAATTGTGATTAACAATGCAGTTGTTTTTTTCGTGTCCATTGTATTGCAAAATCCATCCATCCATTTTCTAAGCCGCTTCTCTGTCAGGGTCGCGGGGGGATGCTGGAGCGTATCCCAGCAGTCATCGGGCGGAAGGCAGGATACACCCTGGACAGGTCGCCAGTCCATTGCAGGGCAGACAGACAGACACAGACAGTCACTCACACCCAGGGGCACGTCCAATTGGCCTGACAATTAAGACTGTGGGAGGAAACTGGAGAACCCGGAGGAAACCCATGCAGACTGTATTGCAAAATGAAAGCCTAAATTAGCTGATTTAGCTATGTTGCTTCTAAGCTGTGATTGCTTAATAGCTATACTGGTTGTACTGACATGTACACTTACACAATTGTCTCATTAATACAGAATCAGTGTAGCATCAAAGCTAGATTTTTTCTGGAGAGCATAACCAAAAACATCCATTTTGCTTGCATACACACTAAGCATACCATGTTTGTAATTTGCTACATAGCTGCATAACAATTGAATAAACAGAGCACTAAGTTAGAAATTAAACCCATGAAGTCGAACCCAGCACTCCAAATTCACATTTTGCTTTTGCAGAAAAATATGGCACTGAAAACTAACAGCTAATAATTACCTCAAACTATTGCGATTACATGATCATGTACTAATTGGGTTAAGACTTGGTCTTAACTTGGTCCCACAGTGTTCAGATCTAATCCTGACTCATTCTCGACTAGCCTGCTCACACGAAATCGTTGCATGAAATGGCTAAGAACATGTTGCTGGCCTGAAATGCATCTTTTAGAAGCCATTGACGGTGCAGGGCTATATGCAGGATGTTAGGCTAAACGGTCCCCAAAAGAAAACGTATTATTCCAGATTTACTACTACTTTATCATCATCAACATTACATATTAAAACTCAGAAGACACCTGCAGGTTCACTGGTGGTTTTGGATGGGAAATAAAAAGGTTATATTTGTTGACATATGTTATAGAGATTGAGACCCCTGGTTCCCCTGGTATTAAACAGAAAGTCAGACGTGGTATGTTTCTATACGGTGAGTCATTTCACAACAAATTACTCTGAAAGACTTTGTTTACATCTCATCCAGTGAGTTATGCAGAAATTAAAAAAAAGAAAGCAGTAGGATTCCCGCTGGGAGACACTGTAAAGTGTACTTTTGCGGTTTGTTGTCAGGTGTATTGTGTGATTGTCCGACTGGCTGTGAAAATGTTTTCTGTTTTCCCCCTTAATGAAGCTGCTGTGATGGTGAAAACTGATTATAAAGTGTATCATAGAATTCCTCACTCTCATTAGTAAATAACTCACATGTTAGATGTTGTAATTAGTGAATATTACATTTTAAGATTAATAACACAGTAATAAGCCCCTCCTCTACGGGGTTAATACTATTAAAGTTGTATCTTCTATGAAATACATTGTTGCTGAATTAGTCATTTTACTTTCCACTGAGCTTCAGTAAGAGAGAAAGACTCACGCGCCACTCTCCACTCTGAGTGAGCGAATGTTCTGGAAGCCTCTCTCCTGGATGTTGCAGCACTCTGAGGTCAACTCCTGACACTTCCCCTGGAAGTGCTCCTGCTCGAACACCGCCACCTGACAAACAGACACACACTGTAGTTTCTCCCTTAAAACCCTTCTCTATAGTCCAGCATTTTATTCTGTATCCTCTGTTTCTCTTTCAGCTCTCTCTGTGCGCCATTCAGGTTAGAAATGGAAAAGCAATACGTCAACAACACCACAACGACATACTATAGTTCATAAAAAGTCATACTGACCTTCACCTTTCTAACAACTACAGAGAGATTGAGAGAGCGACATAGAAAGTGTGTGTGTGTGAGAGAGAGAGAGAGAGAGAGAGAGAGAGAGAGAGAGAGAGAGAACGCATGAGTTTAGGGATTGTTTAATATTTACCTTGAAGAAAGGTGCCATGCCCATTCCTGCCATAAGCATTGGCTGATTCATAGCGGCATTTACAAACCTTCCACTCATCCTTTCACTCTGTGAAAAAGAAAATAAGGACAGAGATGATCAGAAGAAACATATAGTATCACGTTACATTTTAGCTCATCAGAAGTGGTTGATGTGGAGCAGGCCGTGATTGTAAGGCTTTATTCTTAGGACACAGTTCATGTTCATGGACTATGTTGCAGTTCCCCATAGAAAAATTTGAGCTGGACTTACAGGGAAATTTTAATACCATTTTCAGCACAATTAAAGGGTTAGGATGTAAACAAAGTCATGCAGAGTGGTTTGATTTGAAAATTCTGTTCTAGAGAACGGTCAGAATTGTGCACAATGATGGTGAAAGGGAACCTATCCTAACCTAATGCATTAATTTTTTGCGACTGCACAGCCTGATGCCTAAGGCATTGCTTTATGATAGTGTTGTGATTTGCTTTTGGCCTAAAACAAATTTTAGGGCATTTCACTTAAATCATATAGTCTATTATATACTTATATAAATAAAAATAAAGAGTTAGCTACTTCCTTTTTCATTGATTTCCATGTAATTAGTAAGTAACAAGCATTATTAATTAGCCTAAACAATCTGTTTGCAAAGACTATATATCTAGGTACTTTTATATTTCCATTCCTGTAAATTTAAATTATTTTCCATGTACTTCCTGAATTATAAGACTTAGGATGTAATACTAATTTTTCATTTTGTAATGACTAAGTAATAATCAAAATGAACCAAGGCTTAAGTAATGTTTGCAAACAATACATATCAAAGCATATTATCATTTGCTGTCCTCACTGCTATAATTTAAGATGAACTAAGTCATTTTGTGTTGTTATGCATGTCGATAATTAATGACTAATAAGCCTTAAGGTGCAATAATAATGCAATAATCCAATATTAATATAAAGAGTTGAACTGGTCCCTGTAGAGACTTTATAACAGTTAAAATGATTTCATTGGACTTTTTTAATGAACTAGCCTGCAGAACCTCACAGAACCAGTTAATCCCTGCAGCACTGACCTTTAGACCTTGACATCAGAACTGGATCTCTTACCTGAGTCTTCACTTCTGGCTCTGAGGGACTCTACCTCAATCCTGTTTTGCAAACACTTTTATAATAATGTGGCGCTGCTATTTTATACCGACAACCGCAGTTGGGCACGCGTCCCCATCCTGAAACCTATGGAGGGGTGTGTGTGTGTGTGTGTGTGTGTGTGTAATTGAGAAGTCATTCTCTTTTCTCTCTGTTCAGTTTAGTCGTGCATTGTGCTGCGTCAGCGGATTGGATTTGATGGAGCTGCTGGTGCTCTGCCAGCGCGCGTGCGCTGTCGCCATTTGGGTGAATGGGTGGCACACAATAGAGGAAGGTCAGTTATATTCGTATAGGTCAGCATTGTCCATCGTATAGAGCACAAAGGCTGGTCTATACGTGAAGAATACAGGGATTTGTCTTACTGTGTACAGTGAATAATCTGAAATGCGCGCTGGCTTCCACTCAAGCGCTGGGTGAAGTGATGTGTGATCTCTGTAAGACACCTGGACAGTGTCTTGGTGTTAGAGCTAGACACTTAAGTGAAAGTGTCGAAAGGTCATCTTCAAGAACTTCATGAATTTCAGCTCTCATAGTGCCAGCCTTCACAGCCACTTTATATTAAGTGAATCATTAAATTATTATGTAATTGAAAGTGTTGTTATTGAGTATTTACTATATCTGCTTATCAAACCACACAAGGCAGCCATGATGACAGATGTGGCATCATGGCCACCATGGAGTGCACTTACCTCGCCTGACCCATAACCCCTGACCCAGAAAAGAGAGAGAGCGCCAGAGAGAGGGAGGTAGAGGAGAGAAAAAAAGAGGTGGGAGGGGGAGAGAGAGTAGAGAGTGAGAGAGATGCAGGGAGAGAAGGGGAGAGAGAGAGACACAAAAAGAGAGAGAGGAAGAGATATGGAGAGTGGAGAGAGAGAGTGGGAAACAAAGGGAGAGAGAGGCAGGGATATAGTGGGAGAGAGAGAGATAGAGATGCAGGAAAAGAAAGAGGGAGCGATAGAGGGACAGAAAGGGATAACAACAGAGAACGACAGAAGGGTAAAGCAGTGAGAGTAGAGAGAGAGAGATAGACAGAGATGACAGACATGCAGGGAGAGAGAGGGAGAGCCAGGAGGACAGGGAGAGATAAAGGCAGAGGAAGACTGAGGGAGAGGGAGAGGCACGCAGAGAGAATGGACAGAAAAATAGTGAGAAAGACAGAGAGAGGGTCTGGGGTGGGGGGGTGTTAATGTGTATGTGGGTGGGGGTGTGGGTGGGAGTGAGAAGACGGAGAAATATGTTTTCAAACACTGTGGATGTGAAATCTGTAATCACAGCACAACAATGAGCGCATTTCTAAACTCCAAAAGCACCTGTCTACCTAATCACAAATTTACTGAGATACCAATAATAATAATAACAATAATAACAATAATAATAATAATAACAATAATAATGAGAAGAAAACAAAGAAGAAAAAGAAGAAGATTTTTCATATGTATACCACCTTCCTCAAATCCAAGGTCACAGTATAATGTGAACAAATAGAGCTGACTTTTAACAGCTTTAATCTGCAGATGTACTGATAGTAGCAGCTCCTCAGATGAGGTTGCTATAGCAGCAGCTAAATGATGTTGCCAATTAGAAATATGACAAAAAAGTTGGTGTTATTAATGATCTCCAGTCATTGTCAAGCCTAACTGATTCAGGGACTGTTTTTAGCACTTACACTGTCCTTGATTTGCTTCAGCAAACATTTCTAAGTGTTTTCAGACAGAAAAATGTGACAACTTACGAAGATAATAACATTCATTGTGACCTGTGACTGCTTTTCTCCAGCAGAACAGACACACTTCCACTGTCGTGGGCTGAAAACAAGTCTAAAAACACCAGACACTCCCTCTGCTACTATTTCTCTCTCTCTCTGTCTCTCTCTCTCTCTCTCTCTCTCTCCCTCTGTCTCTCCCTCTCTCTCTCTGTCCCCTCATTTCTCTCCTCCCTCTGTCACACCTTCTTTCTCCACCTCCTCGCTCTTTCATTGCTTCTCTTTCTCTCTATTTCTGCATCCCTCGTTGCTCTCTCTTTCCCACTCACTTTTCTTTTTCCTCCCTCTCTTTCTCTCTCTCTCTCTCTCTCTCTCTCTCTCTCTCTCTCTCTCTGTTTGATGATGGGGTGATTTCTATTCTGTATGTGGGGTGGTGAGCTCAGCGGGTTTGTTTCTGTGGGTTTAATCCCCCCACGTTGGACGCCAGCCTATAAAAGAGCTGCGTCCTCGCTCTCAGCACACACGCTGACTTTGCTGAGTGAGAGAGACAGCGGCTACTCACTTATACACAGGTAAGAAAATAGAAAGAGAATGATACACCCTAAAGCCCTAACCCAAAAACGTTTAAATAATAATAATAATAATAATAATGATAATAACAATAAAATATGAATGCTGTAGTTTTTTTTTATGTAGGTAGAGAATAATTTATTTTTCAATAATAAATGAGTGTAGTCACACTTAGTGGGCTCATGTATGAAGTGATAAAGACAACAGTAAGATGTTCACGAGGCCACAGCATCTGCAGTTTAATCATCCAGCGTAACAGAGTAGGAGGAAAACAAAGTGTGAAGTGCTGGAAGGCATAGCACAAGATGTTAATTTTCATAAAGACCACTTGTAGCATTAGAAAAGAAACGACGCTTGAAAGAGAGTATGTCCACCGCCTCACAGAGAGAGGGATGGATGGATGGAGAGAGAGAAAGAAATAGAACAATGTAGTCAACTCTCCAGTGCCCAACGTACTGGTGGGTGTAAAGGGCAATAAGCAAGTCAGCACTCAGAGCAACAAAGGGCAGAAGAGGGCACTGTCCACTGGGAACACAGCTCATGAGCAAGAGTCACTTCAATATTGACTCATAACTTAAGAGTAACCTAATTAGTGACTCATAAAAGATATTGATTTTTTTATATGCAATATAGTTTCTGTATTTCTTTCATTCTCAGAGTGAGTGGATCATTTTTCACCTTCTGTTCTCTGGAGGAGTTTGACACTTTAGCCAGAACTAAAAATTTTTTAATTTTTTTATTTGCTCTCCAATGTACAGCAGTCTGATACATGTAAAAATGCTCTTCAAAAAGCTACAGTTTACAGTAAATTACTGATGTTTCGTTACCATATTTGCTTATATTGGCCTGGAGTGGCCGATCTTGCAGTCCCTGCTAATACCGGCCTATAAAGCTCCACTTTGAGCTACTGTTCCACATTTTCATTTTCATTTGAGTCTGAATATAACTGAAAATAATGTAAAGCCCCATCTATGGATTTCTGATTTACTATGCATCTTAGCTTGCAAATTTATAACCCACAGTTCCAAAAGTGTAGTTACCACCCACTTGATAAAAGGAACTGTTCATATTTTTTGTCCCATTCATTTCATTTCTTTTGGTTTCTTTGTCTTCTCTTTCTCTTTATATTCTATTGCCACGGTTAATACTCTGCTTTATTGTCGAGTTCTTTCTGCTCTGTCGTCTATTTTCCCCCCTTTGCTGTCTTACGTTTTACTTTTGCAGTACTCCTGTGTTGATTTCAGTGCTCTGAAAAGCAGCCATGAGCTTTGAAAAACTTTACATGAAAATACATATTATTTACTATCATTTATTTCATTAATGAATCTTTCTTCATCTCCGGTTGGATCGCAGTCATCATGTCTTCTGGTGGAGAGAAGGCTACCCCTGCCTCCCAGCCTGACGGCAAGGCCGCTCAGAGCACCAAGTCCGACTTCGGCATGGGCTCCTACAAGGTAACACATACACTCACACTGAATTACTGCTCCACATGGATAAGATAAGACAAAGAAGTTCCACATACTGTATGTACATAAAGGTATCATGCCAACTGATCAAGTCTCTACTGAGAGAAATTTCCAGTTGCCATAGATATGTGTGGGTGTTGCCTATAAAGAAGTCTTGATTGCGTAACGTTAAATGGACCTTGTTTTTTTGTTTAAACCTCCTCCTTTTATTCATCTTCCCAGTATTCCTGATTCTTCCTGATGTTCTCTCATTTTTCATTCTCTGCTCCACTCATTTAACCTTCACACCTCCTGCTCTCTCAAGATCCTCTCTTTGTTCCTCACTCGTCTCATCTACTCTCTCTTTCGCAGATGTGTGTGTACGACCGGGAGAACTTCCAGGGCCGTATGATCGAGATCACCAATGAGTGTATGAACGTGTGTGAGATGGGCATGGACAAAGTGCGCTCGCTGCGCGTGGACTGTGGCCCGTGAGTAATAAACACACGCTGGTTTGTAATGTGACAATAACAGTTACAGCAAGAACCTTGAGTCATATTCCTCACCCTTTTTCCTTCCTTATCCCCTGCTCTCTCACTCTCTCCATCTCCCTCAATCTCTGTCTATAGTTTCGTTGGTTTTGAGCAGATGAATTTCTGTGGTGAGATGTATATCTTGGAGAAAGGCGAGTACCCTCGCTGGGACTGCTGGAGCAACTGCCAGAGGAATGACTACCTGCTGTCCTTCAGGCCTGTCCGCATGGTATAACCTCTGCCCACCTCTAAGCCCTGTTGTTCTCCTTCTGAGCCCATACGCTCTTATGCTCCTGTGTTCTCAATAACAGAATCAGTAACGGAATGCGTCATAACATAACACATTTTTCTCTGAATCAGAGTTGTAAATTTGACCGTAAACCTCTATCGCCAGTTTCTTAATGTTTTTTTCTGGTTGTTCTCAAACATTGTCATTGTCACAGTCTCAAACTGTGTCATAGTGCATCACATCTTCTAGAACATGCACACTTATTTGGACAGAGTAGCACACAGTAATGCTGTAGACCTCCAAATAAAAGCAGAAACATAAATACAAAAACAGAGAGACTTAGGTGTAAAATTCACTGTAATTATTAGTTTATTCTGTTTTCTGTTGTTATGATTGTGCTACACTATTTCTTGCATTGTACAGCAGTACAACATGATGTACTATTATACACTGCAGAACTTAAATGTAGATAAATGTAGGTTTTGATATCATCACTGTCATATCAATACAGGATAACTTCATCGGCTGCCCTTTACAGTATGTGAACATTTCATGATGAACGGACCAAAGGAAATGGTTTCAAATTGCTTGGAATAAAATCTCATGTCGTATGCAAAAGTTACAGCAGTACACAACCTCTACAGAGAACACACTCCTGCATATTTTGATGCACAATCTCTGTTTGCTGAATTCAACATATTGAAAAAAAAAACACAAAATGTGGCCAGTGCAAAAGTTATGGCACATTTTATATTTTGTAAAATGGCAAAGGGCTTTTACTTTTTCGATGTTAAAGCAAATAACTGGACATTTGCCCTAAAATTAGTTGAAAAATGTTACCTGTAGGTATGTTCCCAGTATAAAATGGGTTCATTTTGAGAGGGGGGTATTCAAGCTTCTGCATATGACTCTATATTGATGATCACACTATAATCAAAGACAGCATAACTGTTTGGACAGTACCAAGAAAAGACCAAGCAAATTTTGTCCCAAGAATTTGGCACAAATAAAAAGGAGACTCATGAGGCGATCCAATCTGTCTGCCTCAGGACCCAGAGAAGCATAAGATCTGTCTGTATGAGGTTGGCGAGTATAAGGGCCGTAAGATGGAGATCATTGATGACGACGTGCCCAGCCTGTACGCCTACGGCTTCACTGACCGAGTTGGCAGCATCATGGTCAGCTGTGGCACGTAAGTATTGGAATATGTGCTTACGTACATGTGCGTATTTCCAAGAGTTAAGTTTAAAATGAGGATTTCGCAAACTTTCTGGATTAATCATCAGGCTTTAAGCTCTATAAGTAGCATTTGTGAAGTTGTTCTAAATGTGGAGAGTGAGCTGTTCAGCTGTTCACCAGCTAGACTTTACTATGTCATTACACATTCACTTCCATACAGACATCCAAAGAGAGCTTAACCTCAACCCCTAAGTTTTCCATTCTTCACATTTCTGAAAGCTGTCCAAGGTGTTTTCTTAAAGATGCTGTGCAAAAAAATGAAATCATCCCTGAAATTGCCTGGTATGTGGCACGGTATCACCCAGCCCAGAAGGGGTCAGTGGTACCTGAAACTGGACTTAAAAATCCTTTCACGATCTCTATTCATTCCCCTCCCTCCTACACATTCTACCTTTGCACCCACCCACCTGCACACCACATGATGCCCACCACTTCTTCTTCTCACACTGTTTCTTTTCCTGCTTCCTTTCTTGCTCCTCTGTCCCTCTCTATCTGTTTTTCATGTGCTCTGTTCTCTCAGCTGGGTGGGCTATCAGTACCCAGGTTACCGTGGCAGCCAGTATCTGCTGGAGAAGGGCGACTACAGACACTTTAACGAGTACGGCGCCCGCTGCCCCCAGATGCAGTCGATGAGGCGCATCCGTGACATGCAGTGGCACCAGGAGGGCTGCTACACCATGGCCAGCAAGTGAGGGATCGGGAGGACGAGAAAGAGAGGGAGCTGGGGGGAGAGAAAGAGAGGGGGGGGAGCCGAGGGAGGAGGGGGAGGAGTGAGGGCCAAGAAGGAGAGGAGGAGCACGCCACCCGTGTGATCCACCCCTGGGGAGAAGGAGAGGGAGGGAAAGAGGGAGAGAGAGGGATGGACATCGTCAGGGCAGCAAAGGAAAGATGTAACTGAGAGCAGTTTTGTTCACCCGCCTCAGTGGGAGGAGAGAAGCGTAATAGTAGAAAATTGTGGCTGTTGAATGTGGATAGCTATGCATGTTAGAAACGTGGGCTAACACTCTCTCTTTTTCTCTCCTGTCTCTTTTCCTTTTTTCTCATCCACCTCTCCTCTGTTCTCTCCTGTTCTCTCTCCCCTCTTCCTCCTCTTCCTCATCCTCCAATCACCATTTTTCTCCTGAGGAAAAAAATGAATAAATGAAAAGTAAGTACAAAACCATCTTGCAGTGTGTTCCCTGACTAGGGGAGGGGTCAGGGGAGATGACTGACGTGGATGGGTTTGGGTGGGGCAACCAGGGGTGGGGTTTTGGCCTAAAGACCATGTAAAAGCCCTTTATCCATATGGAGCTGTAATAAAAAGAGCACCTGTGAAATCTCCTTCTGTCTTGTTACTCATTATGAGTTCTGTGATACTCTGATGCTTATCAAGTCTTCAAGAGTTTCAATAGTTTGTATTTGAAATAAGCATCTGAATTGCAGTGATGTCTTTGAAGATGTTTCTCAATATCTCTATAATTTCTGCGCAAATGTTCTTTGCACAAAAACAAACAAAAATACATTTTAAAAAGTGTGATCATATGGCATGTTTCACATAAATTATGAAGCCAAGACCATGAATTAAAGAATTTCATGACCACCAGTCCAAAGTTGCTCTATAAATCTGGTTTCAAAGCCTTCAAAAGCAAGAAACAACACCAAAACTGCCTTTCAGAGGCTTCCACAGGGCACAGAACTGCATCCAGGGATCAGTTCAAAGTGGTCCTGTCCAAAATGGTCTGTTAGAGTCATGAACACAAATTTCAAATCTGAAAGCAGGTGAGCACTAGATGCTATCAGCTGAGCACCAGAAACTATGTGGTAAGCACTAGATACTATCAGGTGAGCACTAGATAATATGTGATGTGCACCAATAAACCAAACAAGACTGACCAACAGTTTCTATTCACAGGCCATCAGGCTGGTGAACACCTCACTCACTACCTCTTCCCCCCTCCCAGTCTGAACTGGATTAACCTCACACTCAATAACTGCACCTTACCTACACTGCACTGCTGCTGTTAGAACAACACTGTTTACATCTATTACCTGCACAGAACAACATTTACTGTTTACATCTATTACCTGCACAGAACAACATTGTTTACTGTTTACATCTATTACCTGCACAGAGCATCTGTTACTTGATGCACTTTATGAACAGCTGCTCTACATATTTGCACATTTGAACATACACACATATAACTTTAATTTTATTTCAACTTTCATACTGTACATGTTTACTTTTACTTTTTACTGCTGTTTTTAGAGTTATTCTTATATTTTCTTATTTTACTCTCTTAAGATTATATTTGGTGAATGGAGGAACAGCAAAGTAAGAATTTCATTGTACAGTGTAACTGCCTGTTCTGCTCTGCATATGACAATAAAACTCTTGAATCTTGAATCTTGACTTAGTATCTGGTGCTCACCAAATACTATCTGGTACTTATTATATAGAATCTGGTGCTCATCTGATTTTTACACCACATCCTTTCAGAAGCTCCATACACAACTGTTAGCAAATAATGGCAGAGGGTGTTCTTTAATACATACTACTGGTCCTCATACTATACCATGGAACATTCACGTTTGGTTCTCTAAAGCAGGAGTTTCCAATCTCAGTCCCATAATACACATTGCTGTTCTCATCTAGAACCCTTGATTTGTCATTGCTTCAAAGTTTATCAAGCTCCTCATATGCTGGCTCGGTTAGTCTGCAGCTGTGAGGACTAGGCTTGGGAGACCTATTAAAGATTCTTTTAAAGGACTGTTATGTTGACAACCAATTTTTTGGTTTCTGCCACAAAGAACCAACTATCGTCCAACAGACTCTCTTAATAAACTTCTGAAATGAACCTGGTTCCTTCACAGCTGTGTGTGAGAATGGGTGTTCACAGCATCTTTTCAAAAAATTATTTTTAGATCCTCTGCTTGTAAATGTATTAATAGATCTCAAGCTTTTTCCTCCATGAACTGAAAGCACATGATCAGCTTTAGCTGGTTGGCTTTAATAATTTGTTATGAAATCAAACTTGTTACGGAGCAGTCATGGGCTGGAGGTTAAGGAACCAGCCTCGTGACCGGAAGGTTGCCGGTTCGATCCCCAGAGCCGACAGCACATGACTGAGGTGTCCTTGAGCAAGACACCTGACCCCCAACTGCTTCCTGGGCGCTGCAGATTGGGCTGCCCACCGCTCCGGGCAAGTGTGCTCACTGCCCCCTACTGTGTGTGTGTGTGTGCTCACTAGTGTGTATGTGGTGTTTCACTCCATGGATGGGTTAAATGCGGAGGTGAAATTTCCCCGTTGTGGGACTAATTAATTAATGTAATTTTGTAGCTGTAATCTAATTGTCTTTATAAGCTCAAAGGCGTTAATGTTCATGGTTATCAAACTTTTGCTGCTGTATACAAAATATTAACTAGCTTCTTAACAAGCCAGCTAATAGTAATATTTCTAGCATTAGCTTATTAATAGCATGCTAGTTAGCTCACTATGCTTAGTTTTAATTTCTGAGATGAACATCTGCACAGTACTATCACCTTATTATATATTCACAACAGCAGTTGAGAATCTAAAGTCTCTATGTTTGGATAGTGTTCATAACAGTATGTATCCTTACAAGATCTTCAAGGTTTTTTCACAAAGCATGATTTCTCAGTTTACCCGAATGACTTATACCTTAAATAAAGTCTGTCCAATAAACACATATCCACCACCATATTTATGTTCATTTCAGCATGAAATCCATTTCTGGTATTTGCTGACAAAAAACTGTGGTTTTATTTGTCCAGAGAACTAATCAAACCTCCAGTGATGTTTGGTAAATTTGTACTTTGAGAACAGTCGAGGCTTTCTACTGACTAGGCTTCCAATTAGTTAGATGGCATGGTGCTGTCATCTAATTGTAGTTTTAACCGTGCTAAGAGGGTGCAATCAACTCCTGCGGTTGTACAATTATGCCCTTTAGAGAAAATGTCACACAAACCAAAATCTTCACTATAAATGGGGTTAAATACAGGTTCCTCACATTTTCAATTGTTTGAAACCTCTTAAATACTGCCCCAATAGCTAGTAAGCGCAATAGCTCTATACCCTATTTTATAGCCATTGCTTGACCTAGGAAGGTCAACATTTGGTCTCATTTTATTTGTATATGTGCTGACATTCCCCATGAAGAAATGACCCCCAGGGTCTCAGTGTCCACACTTCTAGTTTTGTCTTCTTGGTTCATGTGCTGTGTCCAAATATGTCACATTTCTCAAATGTAGAGCATGTGTGTACAGTGAAAAGCAAAGTGTGCAAGACCACACTAAACACACTGAATGCACTCATTACCCAAGCAGTATTACACTCAGTGTAAATCCAGCATGTTCTAAAAGTATGTCTCAGAAATGATGGAGAAGACAGTAAAACTGTAAAAGTTAAAATCCATTCTTTCTTATCTTACAAAGACAATATACATATTGGCACACTTTCAGACTGCTTACACGCGTTTGCTAAATCCAGAAATATATCACTGAAATGTGTCCCTTAGTACACATTTATACTTTGAAGAAAGCTATAAGGGTTTCTCCTGTATGTCACCTGATATTTATACCACAGTTATACCAGAAGTCATATGTGACACCTTAACATTTCCTAAAAAACTCAACCGTGCAAAAAGAAAGTCAAATTTAAATGGGAGTTTGTTAATTAGATTTAGTTAGGGGTGCTGGGACATATCGTCATCATCATCATCGTTAGACCAGATAAGTCCAGATAAGGACTGAGACACGTACTTTTTAAATGCAAACGTTGTTTCTATTTTAAAAACTGTAATATGTAAGACTTGTAGATATGGCGAGCTCTCTGGTGGAAAAAAGGTTACAACGTTTGGAACAAGATTTTGTAATATTGGTTGAGCTTCGAACCCCCATGAGCAGATGAGTCTGATGGTTGTGTGTGAGTAGCAGGGGTTTTCTAAGAGAACTCTGTCAAAACTTGGTGAATGACGTGTTTTCTGAGGCCTAAACATCAAGCTACTATTTTTTGAGCTTGTAAAGATGCAAACATTTATGACATGGTTGGAAAAACTCTAAACCTAAAACTCTAAAACTTTAACTTTTAAATTATTTTTTCAGGGCTTTACTACTGCGACTGCTGCTACTCTGTACCTGCACTGTACACTTAATGTACAGATCACTGTTTACAGCTTGTTACAAATAATACTTCTGCATTTACTGGACTGTACTGCAGTTCACCAGCACCTTTCTGTCTATGTACTTGATACACTTGAATATCTGACTATGCACTAACTGTCTATACGTCCAATACACCTATAACACTTGCCTATGCACATCTTGTCTACGTTTGACACCTGTACCTACTGACCATGCACATGTCTGTCTTTTACTGTCTTTTGTCTTTGCACTGTTTACTATGCATCTTTTATTACTGCACTGGAAAGTTAGTCCGATATTGTTCGGTTATACTGTACTACCCTGTGTTGTATAATGACAATAAAGTTGAATTGAATTGAATTGAATTTATAAGGCAACTTGCAGCACACATGCACACTATATTTTAGTGTGTTTTTCTCTCCTTTTTCTTTTCTTTACTTCTTTTAATTTCAACAAAACCCTTACAAAGTGCAGCATTAAAGACTGTTTTTCACTGAATCCTTTTTGTTTTGAAATTTTTTAAGTTTTTCTCTCATACTTTTATTGTAAGATGAAGACGTTAAACAGCAATGGTATATTTGTTGCTTTTTTCCCTCTTTTTTTCACCAGGGTTCTATTTAGAATGATATTTTACAACATTTATTACCACATCATGTTTCAGAGCTGGTGTCAATAGACTTACTGAGTCACTGTTCCTAGTTCCTAGTTTGCAATAGTTTTGTGAATTTCTGCCCATGTGTGACTGTTGAGTACTACTGATATGATGTCACTCCATAAGTGATTGCTTATAGACTGCAACAGACGTTTATTGGACACATTCTAAATATTATCACAAATGAGTGGCATTTCCGTATTCTAATAATAGAAATCTAACAATGCTGTATACTGTTTAGCGTGATATCTGTACAATATGAAAATGTCAGAAACAAATAAATGACAAATTCTCAGCCATTGCGCACCCACACATGCGCATCTCACTTGCATGCAGACTTTTATCAGGCGCATTGTTATTATTATAATGTGTTAGCCTCAAGTATTTCTTTGTGAAAACCTTTCTTTCTCAATGAAAAAGCTCAGTATCAAGTATACCATGTCTCAGCGTCACCCCTCCTACACGAAGTCACTGTTTTCTCACATGCACACACACATATACCTGCACACAACCCAGCCTAAATGTAGACACAAGTTTGACGTCACATTCCCACTGGCTTACAGATTATCAAAGCTGCTGTGCTTCAGACACGTTCTCTCCCCGCTGTGCACCTGGGGAAATATAGTGGTCAGGAATGGGATGAATGGCTGAGTGTGTGATCAGGCTCTCTTTCTCACATTCACGTAATTCCCTGGATAACAAGGAGGTAATGGTTTCGATTTTGGAGGAATGGAGAAGCAGCAAACATTATCTGTAGAACAAGGATGAATCAATATGGGGCGATTACAGAGTAACATTATTAAATCTGTGTATATTGGAAGAGTGAATTCACAACACTCTTTGGCTATATACACTGCTCAACCTGTACCAGGAAATGCTGTAAATAATAGATAAATAAATAGGGCCTGAAAAATATATTGATCAATTGATCATTGGTCAATAATATCAGCTGATAATGAACTAATAAAAAAGAATTTTCATCTGCAAATGGTAATTCACAGTTACTATATGTTTAACTAAAATTAATGCTTTTTGTGGCCAGCTTGGAATTTGCATCCTCACTGGACTATTCTAGTTCTATGATATTCTTAGCCCATCTTGCATGCGCATCATATTAACATCCACCCCCAGATTTTTTAATGATGTTTTTATGCAAGGGGACTCTGAGGGCCACTACAAAAGCTTGAGCTTCTTGTGTTTCTTTAAGTAGTTCATGGTGGACTTTGAAGTATGTTTTATATCATTTTAGAAGCCCACCTCTTTCAGCTTCATTTTCTTGACTGACCGTTATATTTGCTGCTAGAAGTTACTGATAATTAGTGGAATACTTTCTTCCATCTATCCATGCAGTGTTTCCTGTTCCACTGGCTGTAAAATAGTCCCATAGCATAATAGATTCACCCCTATGCTTGACAGTTGGCAAAGTGTTCTTTTAATCAAATGCTGCTTCTTTTTTCTCCAAACATAGCTTCAGTGATTTTGGCATAAAAAGTTACATTTTTACTTTATCAGTACACAGCAACTCCACAATGGCTTGTCTAAATGTTGTTTTGCACACTTCACGTGTTGTCTTTTCTGATGAAGTCACAGGTAAGGTTTCCTCCTCATGACTCCATGCAGATCATGTTTATACAAGTAACAGTGCAGAGTTAAACAGTGCACTACCACTGTTAATGTCAGCTAAAGCTTCCTTTGCTGTCATATGGGGGTTTTGCTTTGCCTTTCTGACCAGCATACAAGCAGTCCTATCGGAGAGTTTTTTTGGTCTTCTAGATCCAGCCTTGACTACCACTTGAGTTCCCTTAACTGCTATTTCTTGATGACATTTCGGACAATGGAAATTATGACCTGGAAGCACTTTGATCTTTTATAGAAATCAATTAGTTTCATTTTCAGATCTTCTGCCAACTTCTTAGAGAAACCCATGCTTGTTGAGTTTTAGCAGGTAGTTTGAAGGGTCAGAGAACTTATTATACGGTTGAATGTTCATCAGCTGACAACATCTAATTCTTGACCTGTCTAACCAGTCCTAAAGAATAACTTAAGACCTAACAAGTTAATTAAGTTCTAAGACTTTACAATTGAAAGGGTGTATGAGCTTTTACTCATGCTATTATATGCAGAATTCTTAATTCGGATCATCAAAAATAAGTAACTATGCATTAACTCTTGCAGATTTTTAAAGTAATTTCCTGCAGAGATCATGTTTGCTTCTTTTCACTTCAAAAATCAACAAAATAGGTAATTTGGCCAGGGGTGCCCAAACTTTTGTATACAACTTGATACGATTCTTTATAAGGCTGAATTGATAAAAACATGTAAAATATATTCAAAATGTATCAAAACATTTAGCATGAAAATAACATCTTATACCAAGAGTCAGTTTCTGACGCAGGGGCCTAGGCCACCAAGGGCCTCCCCGCAATCTCCCACCACCTATACGGCACTGCACCACTCCCCACATTGCCTCTTCAGGCTGAGCCCAGCTGGGTCACGTGGGCTGCCCGGCCACCAGGCACTCGCCAAGGGACACTACCCAGAGGTCTGGCTCCAGGCGTAGGACCCGGTAACCCTTTCCCAGGCAGGGTGCACAATCATCTGATTGCAATGGTGCAGCGATAGAAGTTCACCAGGATGTCTGAGGACAGGTGATTAATCCTCAGCCTCCTCAGAAAGAAGAGGCGCTGGTGAGCCGTCTTTACCAGCTTGGAGCAGCTGGTCGTCCAGGTGAGATCCTTGGAGATGTGGACACCAAGGAACTTGAAGCTGTTCACACGCTCCACTGCCGTCCCCTTGATGTGGATGGGTGGATGTGGGTCAGCATTCCTTCTGAAGTCCACAATGAGCTCCTTAGTTTTCTCAGCGTTGAGCAGAAGGTTGTTAGTGTCGCACCACTCAGCCAGACGATCCACCTCCTCCCTATAGGCTGTCTCATCGTTGTTTTCGATGAGGCCAAGCACCGTGATGTCATCCGCAAACTTAATGATGGTATTGGAACCATCGACAGGCTTGCAGTCATGGGTGAAGAGGGAGTAGAGGAAGGGACTCATCACACAGCCTTGTGGTACACCGGTGTTTATGGTGATGGTGGATGAGCAGTGGTTGTCCCACCGGACATGTTGGGGTCGGTTGGTCAGGAAGTCCATTTTACCAGTTATTGGAATTTTTAGTTCCCTAAAATCAATGTTGGCCACATAATTTTCATATGGGTTGAATCCTGAAGTTGAGAAAAAGTTTTCTCTGTTGGCTCCTGAGAAACAAACCGAGTATATTCTAACTGTTTACATTTACGGCATTTGGCTGACGCTCTTAACAATTTGATCATTTTACACAGGGAGGCCAAGGTGGTGTTAGGAGTCTTGCCCAAGGACCCTTATTGGTATAGTGTAGTGTGCTTGTCCTGGTCGGGGATTGAACCCCAGTCTACAGCGTAGAAGGCAAAGGTGTTAACCACTACACTAACCAACCACTGTGCGCTAAATATTAGCTCCTATCCTACTCATCTCACTCATTCATTTACTTCTCAAAAATGTCATCACTTAGTGTAGAAAGAGGCCTCTTTCCTGCATTTCCTTTCTTATTTGCCGCCAGAACTTTTAAATTAAACACTTAATATATGTTAAAAATGTATTTCTTTTATATATTCTGATAAAGAAACGATGCAATGATGTCACTGTAAAACGTCATTACTTGCAATATGTACGTTTCTATTTTTATATACGTATAATCTTTCTTTAGTCCTACATTGTACTAGATTACTGTTGCGTTTGTGTCAATGTGAGCTGCTGCCAAGGCAAATTCCCAGAAACCTAGTACTGCACTGCCACCACTAGGGGATGTGGAGAGCTGAAGTGTTCAAATTAAAGGGCTTCTGTGTGACACCGTTCACCACAGTCTGCTCTTATCTGTCTGTCTGTCTGTCTGTCCCTCTCTCCATTACTCTGCTTTCACATCAGTAATGATTAACCAAAGTACCTTTATAGGATAAACTCTGTGGCCTGGATTATATACCCACACACATCTATTGTATAAGTCTCTTTTTATAGAAACTCATACTGCAAACATGTAAAACATGTCTTTTACCTCAGTGTCTGTCTCTGACACAAATGCAGGCTGGAGCACGCACATACTCACTCGCACCCAGTGTGTGTGTGTGTGTGTGTGTGTGTGTGTGTGTAAGGGCCTTCTGTTTGCGTCACAGTCACATTACGAGCCAGCCGGGGGAGAAGCAATTCTTTTTCTGGAGCCCTACAAAAAGTCTTTCCACAGAGTGTGATGTAAGTTATTTATCTCCCCCCTAAACAAACTAGTGGGTGTTAACTTAGCAAAGAGAGAGTGAGAGAGAGAGAGAGAGAGAGAGAGAGAGTGAGAGAGAGAGAGAGAGAGAGAGAGAGAGAGAGAGAGAGAGAGAGAGAGAGAAAGAGAAAGAGACAGAGAGAGAGGGTGAGAGAGAGAGAGAGAGAGAGAGAGAGGAGCTGTCATTACACGTCTGCTGTCAGTTATCAGGAACATGTGTGCAGGTGATGGTTTTTTGCTGAAAAGTATGTCAGGAAACACATTTTCTCTTCACCTGTTTTCACCTCTTACACCTTTCTCCCTCTTTTCTATACATGCTTCTCCCTCTATCTTTCTGCCACAACTTGTCTCTCATTCACTCTTCATGTTCACTTTCTCTACGTGTTATTTCCCTCTCTTTCCCTCTCTCTGTCTCGCTCTTACTTTCTGCTCCCTCTCCCCTCCTCCCTCCATCTACTCCTCTCGCGTCTCTTTTTACCTGTCTCTGACTTTCTGTGTGTCTCTCTCTTCGATCTTCACTCTCCCTCTATTCTTGCTTCCTTTCCTCTCTCTCCCCATCTCTGTGCTTCCCTTCCTTCCTCTATCTGTATTCATCAATCCCTCCCTCGCTCTCTATCTCTATTCCTCCCTCCCTCCCTCTCTCTCCATCTCTGTTTCCCCCTCCTTCTCTCTCTCTCCCCATCTCTATTCCTGCCTACTTCACTCTCCCAGCTCTATTCCTCCCTCCCTCTCTCTCTCCATCTATATTCCCCACTCTCTCTCCCTCCATCTCTGTTCCTCTCTCTTTTTCCCTTCATCTCTGTTCCTCCCTTCATCTCTATCAATCTCTATTCCCCACTCTCATTCTTTCCATCACTGTTCCTCCTTCCCTCTCTATCTCCACCACTGTTCCTCTCTCCCTCCTTCTCTCCAATCTCTATTCCTCCCTCCTTCTCTCTCCAGCTCTCTTCCTCCCTCCCTCTCTCTCTATCCCTGCATCTCTATTCCTCCACCTCTCCTCTTTTCCATCTCTATTCCTCCTTCCCTCTCTCTCTCCATATTTATTTCACCATCCCTCGCTCTCTCTCCCTCCATCCCTTCTTCACTCACTCTTTTATCCCTGTTCTTCTTTCCTCACTCTTTCATTATCCTTATCTTTCTATCCTACGAAATCTTTTTTTCTCTTTCTTTTTCTCCCTCTGTCTCTTTATCCTTTTTCACTTTCTGCTCCATTTCTATTACTCCCGCCATATATTCTCTCTCTCTCTCTCTCTCTCTCTCTCTCTCTCTCTTTCTCTCTCTCTCTCTCTCTCTCTCTCTCTTCGCCCCCTCTATCCCTCCCTCCATTTACCCCCCTCCTCCCCTATTCTCTCTCTCTCTCTTTCAGTGGCTCTTGGTGTCAGTGTTGCGTTTGCATCTGCGTCATCTGTGAGCTGTGTCTCTGTGACTGGACTGGGTTAAAAATAAAGAGCAGGGAATTGTGTGTCTGTATCAATGTGTGTGTATCAATGTGTGTGTGTATGTGTGTGTGTGTGTGTGTGTGTGTGTGTGTGTGTGTGTGTGT
Source organism: Pygocentrus nattereri (assembly GCF_015220715.1). Taxonomy (NCBI): domain Eukaryota; kingdom Metazoa; phylum Chordata; class Actinopteri; order Characiformes; family Serrasalmidae; genus Pygocentrus; species Pygocentrus nattereri. The sequence goes on from NC_051215.1 coordinate 47,081,744, forward strand.
GTGTGTGTGTGTGTGTGTGTGGAGAGAGAGGGTGAAAGTATCTACACATGTGTATGTGTGTAGAACAAAAGCAACTCATAGGCTGTTAGCCTACTCAACCACAGAGACAACTAATACAGTAATTCTGCTCCAGTGTTATTGCCTGTAGCTCATCATTTCTGCTCTGCTGATCCCAGTGGGCTCCAGGGCTCATGGCTGAGAAAGAGTGGTCATAATAGAGCCAAGGCAGTGTGCACATTTTTGCTGTGGAGGACAAGTTCCTAAAGATTGAGCTGTGCTGTACTCAGCCTAATGTGGTTTTATTGGCTCCTTTGCAGGATCAATCCCTCCTGACTGCTGATAGAGTTCAAAACGCTCGCTACGTGGCATCCAGGAACAAACACTGAATACTCATGCTTCAAAAAGTGTTTAAACGAACAATAAGCTTCATTACAAGTTTGTTTAGAACACTGATCTTGCACTTAAAAGAACAAAAGTTTTATCTCGGTCTCAGTACTGACCCCTACAGCTCAAGGGTATGTTTGAAATCTAGGCTACGTATGCTTGTCTTTATAGTTTGCCAGAATGTCCCCCTTAACCCAAACTTAGCCAATTGTCCCAGAGATGCTTAGTATCTGAATTTTTGCCCTAGACCTATGCAGCTAATGCAGCTATTGGACATCTATGTCACCAAAAATTGTATTGTTTTATACTTCTGTTATATTAGCCTCATAGCTGTAAAACATGCGTTAGCTGACTGACGTTGTTTGAAGCAAGGGAAAAATTACATTAAACCAGATTTTCTTTTTAGTAAACTGTTGCTTAAGAACACATTTTCTAAGTAAGCACCAAAGCACCTCTGTACGTCATTCTGGAGACCATTTGCGAAACACTACAAATATAAAAGAAACTGAGAAATAATTAAAGAATATGTGAACGGTGAACTAAAACATTCAGACTGATGATGAAAAGATGAGACAGATGAAAGTGTGAATTACAGATTTGTGTGGCTGAAAAGCCGGGATGGAGAGAGAATGTGAAAGAGAAGGAAAAAAGCATGACATTACAGTTTCTACAGTTTCTTTTAGGTGTTAATGTGCACTGAGCTTAGATGCACACCATTCCATATAGACACAAACACATAAATATCACACACTTTGCACTCCAATCACTTGCCCACACACTGATTATACAGAGAAACTATGTGAAAACTTGCTTCTTTTATGACTACAGCACAGAGAGAGCAAAGGGAATGCACAGAGGAAGGTGAACGTTATTAAAAAGGAGCGAGGTGAAGTTTTAATATAGAGAGGATGGCACACATATGATCGTGGAGGGAAAAGGGTAGCAAGATAGAAAAGGAGAAAAAAAGACCTGGAAAAGGTGGGAACAGAGCAGAATAATTAGCTGAAAAAGTGTATATGTGAGAGAAAAGACAAGAAGGGAGGGAGAGAGAGAGAGAGAGAGAGAGAGAGAGAGCGAGTGTGTGTGTGTGAGATAGAGAGAGAGAGAGAGAGAGAGAAAGAGAGGGAGGGCATGGTTGTATGCCGCCCCCTGGGAAGGGAAAGACAGTGCAGGAGGAATTTGACGTCAGAGAAGAGAAAGTGCAGTTGTTTTATCACCGCATGGTGGAGGAGGAATGCAGGCTTGAAAAGATCAGGGGACATATGAGAGAGAAAAAAGAATGACCAGCACCAAATGATAGAAATGGGTCAGTGTAATACAAGATGTATAAGCTACTGTTGAGTTTATTGTAGATCTACTGAGTAAAATATGAACCCACTCCACTACAGCAGCTCTTAAATGTACTACAAACCTAAGTGTGTTATTAGTGTTATAAAACTACCTTCCATTCCTCTTTAAATATGAACATAAGGTAATATGGTATGTAATTGTATGACATCCAAAAGAAAAAAAAGGAAACAGAAAATAGAAAACGTGGCCTTAGACAGGGTTCTCAGTCCTGGTCATGGAGTACTATTGCCCTCCACATTGTATAGTTTGTCCTGCTCCCAGTGCACCTGATGCAAATACTAAATCTTCTTGAGTTGACCTAGAACTGAAGAACATGACAACATTCAGGCAGGTGGCACTCCAGTGGCCGGTTGCACCAGTTCTGCATAAGTTCAAACGTAGGCTAGTTGTAATGTAAGTGTTTACTAAGTTCAGGTTTATGCATTACTAAATCAGAATTGGTTGCACCACAAAAACTAGTTTAACTAGTTTTAACTATTTACAGAAACTGTATTTTAGAATACACTATAAACTTTTGCTTTTAGTGTATAAGTCTCTGCATGGGTTAGCTCCCAGCTATTTGGCTGAATTGCTCGTGCCCTACGTTCTGGCACGGGCCCTAAGATCTGCCGATCAGCTTCGGCTGGTGGTCCCCAAGTCGAGGCTGAAACAGAGGGGGGACCAAGCGTTTTCTGTGGCTGCCCCGAAGCTGTGGAATGAGCTGCCGCTGCAGATTCGTTGGGCACCCACTCTGTCACGTTTTAATCTAGTCTTGAAGCTCATTACTATTCCATGGCTTTCATGTCATTTGTTTTGTCTCTTTTAAATTTGTTTTACTAGTACTGTAGTTTAATGTTTGTATTTGTGCAGCACTTTGGTCAACTAACATTGTATAAAATGTGTCCTCTATAAATAAATTGACATTGACATTGACATTGACATTGACATCTCCTCCTGAACAGGTGTAAGTTTTGGGGAAACCACCAGAAACCATGTAGAAAACAAAAAGACCTAAAACATGACTTGGTTAACAAAGTTAACAGTTCTAAATGTGATATGCTGTGATTTTACTTACAGCACTAATCAACACCTTGTTTTTAACTACGAGCATTAAACACCCACATCTCCAGCTCAGTGAGATGCAGCAGCTGACCTAAACAGCTAAACTGAGGCTGCTGTTGTGTTGGTTATCCAGAAACTGTTTGGTAAAAAAGCTGCATATTTGGTTTTCTCAGGGAAATATTATTCTTCTATGTTGGATATTTTGCCATTGAAAAAGTCAGAGCAGCTGCTGTCACGTTTCCATGGCAGCAGGTTTACTGATTGGTCCTGAAAATGCTATTGTCATGTTAAAGCGACCTGTGCATTAGTTTGTTGTTAACTAGTGTTAACTAAAGACTTTTTACCCAAAGGTAAGTATAAAGCTACATAAACATGGTGCAACCCAGTCCTGGACCAGGACCATTAATCCATTGTAATAATTAGCTTCTGTTAACATGATAGTTTGGCAAAACATTAAACTGACATAATGTTCCTCTCACTCCTGTTCTAGACAATCAGCCAAGACAAGTTTGGTGTCTGAAGTTTGCTTCTTTAGTTTTCCACTGGAGCTAATGTAGCTAATTAAGATTAAGAGACCCTTATTAGTCCCACAACAGGGAATTTTCACCTCCGCATTTAACCCATCCGTGAAGTGAAACACCACATACACTCTAGTGAGCACACACACACACTAGGGGGCAGTGAGCACACCTGCCCAGAGCGGTGGGCAGCCCAATCCGTAGCACCCGGGGAGCAGTTGGGGGTTAGGTGTCTTGCTCAAGGACACCTCAGTCATGTGCTGTCAGCTCTGGGGATCGAACCGGCGACCTTCCGGTCATGAGGCTGGTTCCCTAACCACCAGCCTATGTGTCATGACTGGCTCATCCCACTCCATGTGCTTTTTGTTTGGATCTTCCATGTGCATTTGTTTTGATCCAGCCCCCTTGTTTAATGACTCCACCCCTGATCCGCCTCCTTGCTCCACGTTACACCATGACTGCCCCATATGTGGTTAATGTAGCTAATGGGTAATGAAAACTTGCCATTGGAATCATGATACAGGAAGGGCAGAGGAGCAAGAGATATTGCTGAAGGAGGGTAATTGGGGAAAAAAAAAACAAGGAATCAACAATGGGAATGATGCAATCAACATGCATTTCTCTGATTGCAGCAAAGCTTTTGATTGTGTTGATCATGGAATGTCCTCACCAAAATGGGAATATGAAATCATCTCATTGTCCTAATGAGGAATTTCCCTGATTGGCAAAACACAGTCATGACATAAAAAGGAAAAACATGCAGTTTTGACACTGGCAAAGGAGTAAGACAAGACTCACTACTATCAGCATACTTGTTTAACCTGTATGCTGAACATAGAATGAGAGAAGCAGGACTGCATGAAGGTGATTGAGGGTTTAAGAATGTTAGAAGAAATAACCTTTAATATGTAGATGATACAACATCATAAGGATCGGAAAGGCTCTTTTAAGGAAAGTTAAAGAGCAGAGTGAGAAGATATGAAAAAAGCAAACATTTTGACAGCTTGAAATACTGCTGACTTTACAAATGCTGGTGAAAATGTAGAAGTGGTGAACAGCTTTTGCTTAGTTGAACTGATTGTTAACGACAAAGGATCAAGCAGGCAAAGAATCCGAGAGAATGGCACTCAGCAGAACAGGGATGAAAAGCTTCTTTAAAACATCTTCAGATGTGATTATTTATCTCTACAAACAAAGATCTGAATTGTCCATGGAATCTTGGTGCTGGAGACGACTTATGAGAGTACAGTTTGATGGCTAAGAAAAACTGAAGCCTTCCTACTTTGGGCATATTATGAGAAGAACCAAATCATTGGAAATGAGCACAGCTCAGGGCTCAGGGTGAAAGAGCATGACCCACGACAAAATGGATGGACATGATCAAAGACGAAAAAACCATTCAAAGACCTCTTGGAGAAGTACTGTCCAGTTGGCCACCAGGAGTCGGAACCAGCTTGACAGCACAAAATAAATAAGAAATAAATGAACTGCATGCTTACGTCATCACACACTTTCCTCAAATCATGTGGAACTGATAAGTAATCTCAGTTTGACATTGACAGTGACACTGTGGGTCAGTTTTCTGGACTGGGATTAAGCCTAGACTATTTAGAATGGACATGCATTCTGAATTAAGATCGTAAGAATTGTGCATTTTGCACATTTGCCCAACCACATCAGCAAAACAGAAAGATTAATGGAGCTTTGAAGATCAAACACGCCTTGATTGCGCACATTTCCAAGAAGTGAACAAAGTGTGTAAACTAGATTTCTCACAAACTACTACTTTAATCATTCAGACACAGTGTCATAAAAAAACAAGTCATCAAAACCTACAAAGAGCTCAGCTAATTTTGCACCATTAAGCCAAGAAACACTACATGATAGTATTTTTAGAGATTGATATAAAGAGCATATTCATGGAAAGACATGCACTAATGGAAAAGAATATTGAGCTACATGAAAAGGCATCTGGGCTGATGACGCATGTATTATATGAAGTGTAGTAAACAACTCTCTAAATATTACTTTGTGCCGAGTATGAAAAGACTCATATATTTTAACAAAACATCCTGTTATAGAAAGATGTCAGCCGAAATGTGTTATTAATCCAAGTTTAATAAGAATGTTATAAAACTAACTTGCATTCTTCTTTAAGATTAGCAACAAGACCAGCAACAAGATGAATGGACACAATCTGAGACATCATGACCAACATTCAGAAGACTCAAACAGTTGATTCAGAATAAGTCGGAACCAATTTGACGGAGCTAAAGATACCCAAGATTAAAGAAATGCATGATGCGGTACTGACATTATTCAAAAATAACTTCAGCATAATTACAGAAGAAGTAGCCTTAAGCTCTTTTGCAGTTTTCTGATCATTATTATTATTATTATTGTTATTATTATTGTTATTATTAATAATAATAAACACTCTTTATACATTAATTCTTCTTATTTTCACACTGAGAGTGATACTATTTGATTTTTTTCTCTCCGTTTTGCCATGAACTATTTCTTAAAATAATTGAATTTAATGTATGTGAATTTCTAGTGCATTTGGTATCAGTTTATACCTGAAACCTCTCCCCATCCAAAAAAACTGATCAATTATGTTTTGAAGGTGCATGTTTGTCTAAAATAACCAGTGTTTTTGTAACAAACTAGTGTAACCTGGATCAGAATACAATGTCTGTCAATGAATTTTTCCTTTACAACTCCTGTGTCCTTATTTACACGTGATGAGTGAATGACTTTTGCGACTGTGTGCACAGAAAGCACCGTAAACTCAACTAGCAATCTCTCAAATCATGCTGATATAAATCTGATGTTTAAAGATCGCATGCTAAAGAAGAGAAAGCTTCAACCACACCTAAACAGATTTTCATTTAGAAACAGCTTTTTAAGCTTTATGTGTTGTTTTTGAATTTTTAAACATTTCTACAGGTTTCTGACAATATTGACAGGCATTTAAATGACGTTTACTGTGATTGGCTTTGTCTGTGTACTATGTTCTATTTTTCAACATTTATTTATTTTAAGAGTCTCAGCAAAAAAACTACCCCAGAGCAGGAGGAGGAAAAACTGGAAGGAACCAAGAAGAGGAATCCATCATCCTCTGGTCAACACTGGAGAGCAAATCAATCATGAAGTTTCCAACATTTTATGGTAGAGATTTATGTGGGTTTGAAAGAGTAACAGAAATGTGAAGTAATTCGGTTACTTTTCCAGGAAGTAATAAGTTTGAGGGAAGTAATTCACTGGATTACATTTTTTTAGTAACTACCTCAACACTGTGTTCACTGTGTCTGTTCACCAGTGGAGGACAGTAACTCAGTAAATGTAATTAGTTACTGTACTTAAGTAGTTTTTTCGTGTATCTGTACTTTACTTAAGTTTTTCCATTTTGGGCAACTTTTTCCTTTCACTCCACTACATTTCAGAGTCTAATATCCGACTTTTTCCTCCACTATATGTTGAGAAATCTGTCGTTCCTTTTGGTTTCTGTGTGTATAAAAACGTAACATGTCAAAACGAAAGAAGCGCAAAGCCAGAGCACCAATCAGGGCCCAGCGGTCACTTTGTTCTCAGCTTGTTTTGACCTGTTGGTCATACCGACCCAGTGCAGCACGCGGTTCAACGTCAGCGCAGCCGTGTAAAAATTTGAGAACACATGCGTCACCTAAATGATGAACTAACCTAACTTTGTGTAAATAGAGCACAATATAGAAATATGTCCACATATGCAGTCGAGACTGGCCTGTTTCTTTTTTTTGAATTCATACAAACACTTTCATTTTATAGTAAATTAGTTATGGTTAGTTTATGTTTATGAACAGACGCCTACAGATCAACACAGTAAAGGAAAACTTATTTGTGATCCTGAGTTTAAAGCCAGTTTTTATTCAACTTGTAACTAATTTATAAAGTAATCTTAAACTGAAACTTCGCTTGTTTGTAAAAGTGATTTCAGAGCCACTCGGTTCTCCCTGATGGAAACTGTTTACCTTCAGTGTTTTGTGCTTATGATCATTTTAATAGACGTCAGCGTCACTAATTAATGACGTTCTATTAAAAGACTGGTTTACCAAGAGAGACGCTGGAGGACTTTCACCTGAAATGAGTTCATGAAGCCAGTCTGGTTATAAAAATGATAACAGGACATCAGAGCCAGAATTACTCTTTTAGTACTTTTACTTTATACTTAAGTACATTTGAAGGGAAATACTTTTGTACTTTTACTCAAGTTGAGGTCTAAAGGGAGGAACTTCTACTTTTACTGGAGTAATATTTTACCTTGGGTATCTCTACTTTAACTCAAGTACATGATTTGTCTACTTCGTCTACCTCTGCTGTTCACATGATAATAGTATAGTTTAAAAATTGATAGCATTGAAACTTTGATTTGATAATAACGTTATTGATATTGCTGAGGTTGACTGGCTGTGGGCAATGCCACAGCAGTCCACGAACAGACATTCAAGAGGGCATGATGTTTCTGGGTGGGTGGTCTGGTCCTCACTCTCCTCCCATCACTCAGCACAATGCTAGCTAACACAGGTGTCCATTAGCTGATGCAACAGAATTATGACCAAACTGGGAAGAGAACTGGGTAAAAATCCAGAACAAAATTCTGTAGAAGACTGTGATGTATTTTACAAGGACAACAATCATATAAAAGCTTCCAAATTCACATAAAAATGATTCACTGACCAGAGTCATGTTTTTGCGGAGGCCATCCAAGTACCCCACTGAAGGCCTGAGCTAACATTAGAAGAGTCCACGTGTGAGGAACAAGATCTGAAGAGATTTAGTACAGAGGAGATATGCGTGTTACTATATAGAAGATTTTGAGAGAATTCAAGGATATAATTAAAAGAAAAAAAAAAGTAGACAAAAAATTACTTCTCAAAAACATGTCACATGGCTTTTTCCCTCCACACAAACTGAGGGGGAGGTTTAAGCGGCAAAACTCTCTCCAAAGATCACAGCTGGACAGTTGCAGAGGTTGGCTGCATGCTGTGTTTGCCAAGTCTCCAAAAATACAATTAGACATCACTTCCATGCCTGCAAACTGTTTGGAAAATATACAATAAAGATGCCAAAATAGTTTTTATAGCAATGCCATAGAATAGGGCTATGTAGACCTGGAATCCAGTCCTGGAGGGAGATAAAACCTGAAGAATGGTGATTTCCCCACTCAGACGCACATGATTCAGCTCATCAGTTAATTGGCAGGTTTAGCTGGTGGGCTGGTTGCCCACCCCTGCCATGGAAGTACCACTTTTGGTTCCCTAAAGAATATTGCAGTTTGATTTTTTTTTTTTACAGCAGTGGACTGAATAATTCTTTAGGGAACCTAAAGTGATTTTTCTCCGGCATATTCCCAATAACTATTTTTGGCACCTTCATTTTACAAAAATTAAAAAGTGAACCACCAATATATGCATCTAGCGTTCACTAAACATCACTGGCCAGATGGGAGAAAAACAGAGCTTTTTTTGCAACAAATGTGTTTGCATTTTATGTAAAAAATCATGGTCATGATGAAATAACCCCCTGGTGAAGTATGGTGGTGGATGCCTGGAAGTTGCAGGGCTAATTTAATTCCACCGGTGCTGGGGATCCTGTTAGGATTCATCAAAATCTGCTTGGTTCTAAGGTTCTGAGTGGTGAAATACCACAGCCATGTGGTCCAACATGGTCCAAAAGTCGTAACCTCTCTAGGTGGGCAGATTGGCCCTCACTCCCCTCACATCAGTCAGCATGATGCTAGCCACCATGGGCATGTGGTAGCTGATGTAACAGTATTAGCAGTTAGCGCTCTCCTCCAAATGTCTTGAGCTGGTTGGAGTAAGCATATGCCAATCATCTTCCCAGCTTGGTAGAGGGAAGACCTAGGATGTGAATGACTGGGACATGTTATGCAAGGACAGCAGTCCAAAGCACATCTCCAAATTCATACAAAATGATTCATCCACAGCAGAATCAAGTCTTTACAGAGGCCATCCAAGTACCCTGCTGAAAGCCTGAGCTGAACAGGAGAGAGTCCACGTGTGAGGACTAAGAAGGCTCTGAAGAGATTTCATGTGGAGGAGATGCACGTGCTCTCATTATGTGAGAAAGCTCAATGCTGTCATCTTGGCAAAGAGAGTGAACAAAGTGCAGTAGTCCAATAATTATGACACATTTTTAAAGGTTTTATATTTCACTAAAAGGTAGACTTTCAAGACCATAGCATTGTTCCTCATATTTCTTTTATATTTACCTTATGTTTAAGGCACCACTGGCTTTAACTGAAAGTCAGTTCAATTGGGAATCGGTATAATCTGTTTTTAGATACTCCAGTGAAGTCAAAACATTCAGAGCACAGACGAGCAGAATGAACCCCAGCCTGATGCCTGCAGCCGTCATCGACACAATTTTATCAACATTAATGAATGAAAGAAATGTGAATTGGTGTTGGCAGCAGAGCGAGTTACTTGAGGTCAACGTGTTTGACAGGAGGGGTAACCTTCTGAATTAAAGCCCCTGAATGCAGCTGAATTCCAGAAGTCAGTAGTGCTTTTCATTTATGAGCCACAATGCTGGGCACTTGAAAAATACCTTCTCTCAGCAGTGCACATAAACGGATCACACACCTCTGCGTAAACGTTCAGCATGTTTGGCGTAAATGAATGTGCTCTCACTGCCGTGAAGCCACCCCAAGGAAAGCAAGAGTGATGGTCTCTATTCAGTCTGCGTATGGAGAATCGGAAGTGACGGCAGGGGAGCTGACAAAGACGGAGAGCATGACTTGTGTTTAGGCAGGGCGGATGAGTGTGAGAGTGAGAAAGAGAGCGAGAGGGAGTAGGCAGGAAAAAAAAGAGTGAGAACAATAAGAAGACATTCAATGGCTTCTGTCAAGGCATACAAGAGCAGTCTGAAAGCTTGTCGCTCAGTTGCTGTCAGAGGCGTGACTGCATGTCTCTCTCTAATAAAGCTCTGTGTGCGTTAATGGGGACAGTGGTGCATCAAACTGCTCCAAATACACAGGTCTGAGATCAGCATGTTCCAATTTTTACTCTCTATTACGTTGTCTCTAAGACCACGTAAGCACAGTCTGGGCTGAAGCTGCAGTTGCACTAAACTTTTGATTTGCACTTTTTGAACTTCCCAGGCAGAGACCATCATTACTTCTGTAACTCCTTCACCACATTCAAATGCATTTACTCTTTTGTGATTGTATTCTGAGTTACTTGGTAATTACATACCTCTTCTCCATCACTGCACACTTTAGAAAGAGGCACAGTCAATGAAAGAATTTTGTTTGTTCATGTAGAGAGCAGCTGACCTTTGCATGCACCTTTCACGCACAATTATATCCTTTCATAACTACTATTGTCTGATTGAACAGGCTTTAAAGGACATTATCAAAATCCCTTTCAGTCTAATAGGAAATTGTAGCATTTATATTTAATACTTTTTCAAAGTAACCATAAAAAGCCATTTCCGCCTTTCCTCGGGGTCCGTCGATGAGTATGCAGTAAAAAAAAAAGCGAATTGAATTGAAAGAATGCCAAGAGTATGCCAAGCCATCATCAAAGCAAAAGGTGGCTACTTTGAAGAATCCAAAGTATGAAAAATTTTCTGGTTTGTTTAACATTTTTGTTAATCCATATGTGCTCCTTCATAGTTTTGATGTCTTTGATATTAATCTACAGTGTAGGAAATAATAAACATAAAGAAATCCATTGAATGAGAAGATGTGCCCAAACTTGATGATTACAAAACTGAAAGCGAAGATTTACATCTTCACAAATGAACAAGCAAGTCAGCATTTCAGCCCCAAACGAACTATATTACTGTATATATATATATATATATATATATATATATATATATATATATATATATATATACAGTAATATAGTTCATATATATATATATATATATATATATATATATATATATATAATTTTTTCATTTATTTTGTTTTCTATTTTGTTTGGCTTTACATTTATTTACGTTTTTGTGACCCGTTTATTTTCAGTTAGGACATCAAACAATGCCCTACCACGCATACATGATTTTTAAAATACAAAACAGTGTATGTCTAATTTGAAATGAATAAGACACTTTTGTGATGATGTCACTGACACCAAGTGCTTTCATTACTCTTGACCTCAATGTAAATAGGCAAAGACCTGGAAGAATAGGAATATATTGTAAGTAAATAAAATATATTTAGTTTATTTTCAAAACTTTTGTACCTTATTGAACTATTTTCCAAGCCACAACCAACACAAGCTTATCCAGATAAACTGTGTCTATAATTTTAATTTTCACCAAAACACCAAAATTCTGCTCTTTCAAAATCATAAATTTAATCGCTGAAATTCTCAGGCTTGTAGAGTAACTGTATGTGAAGCAATGCAAACTGACAGATTTGTTCTTAAATTACAGAAGTGAGGAATACACACCTGTCCCAGCCAATGGGTCCTGGCTATTTTATGGCTTCATACAATTGTGCCACACATTTCCATTCAATCAAACAGAGTAGTGTCAGCCTATGTCGGCTTTGTTACCTGAACGTAAAGCACAATTTATTTGATGTCGACATATATTATGTTGGTAAGTCAATCAGCTCCCTTGGTTCATTTTTTTGAGTGAAGCAAGTGCAGCTATATGAAGAAGTTTGAGATCCGTTGGTTTATATGACAGAAATCAGTGTCACCCATGTGACTCATTGAGATTCATTATCACAATGCCAGTCAGTGGGTTACAGAGAAACGAGGCTTCAGAAACGAGAAACGAGGAGCATCACAGTAATGGGTTGGTCTTTTACTGTGAGCCGTTTTTACAGTTTGCAGGCTCACTTTCCGAAGCATAGTGCATTACTAAAAAACACTCCAGTGGCCTTTAGCACAGCCCATAGGGCATTACAACAAATGCAAAAGTGACGTAAGTATGAATCAGACCCGAACTTGTGGTAAGTTGTGTTTTATGACTGCAAAGCAATCAATGACTGATTATGATCTTCAGAGCCATAAAAAACTCCCTGAGCCAGTACTAATTGCACAGATGAACCTTCGGCTGTTAGGCCTGGTTATTACTTCAGACTCAAAGCTTGTGTATACAACTAATGCTCTCATGATTATTATGCAAATATTAATACTCATGTGGCTCATTAACATTGAAAGGTGTGTTAAAGCAGATTTCTCTTTATGAAGACTAATAAGTATATTAACCCTTTCACGCTGTGTGTCTTTCTGCTTTTTAATTTACACTTTTTTAATAATGTGCTGTGATGTGTCAAGAGATTGTTCGAACAAAGCAGAAAATCTATATAATCATTTTGAGTGAGAAAACACATAAATAGGGATACACTTCACACTTCAGTGGCTTTTTATTGTTGCTCTGATGAAACAAATCAATAATAATCCCTTAGCAATCTAAATTATTTTCTGAAAGCGTGCAAACACAATCACAGTGTGTTCAATAAGAAAGGCTGCATGGCTCTGTTTGGCTCTGTTTAACAAAGTGGTATAAAACATGGTATCAGACAGAAAGCTCCAGTTCTAAGTGCTAATATATTTTGTTATGGTCAACGTGGAACATTCACACATTCTTAGTACTCTGTATGGATCACCAAAGGTATATTAGGTAAGGGTAAACTCTGATAAATTGCAAATACTCTCTATGGCCAAAAGTCTGTGAACATCATATTTATAAGTCATATTTATTACAGTCATACTCCTGAGCAGAACTAATTTTGTCTCTTTACCCTTCCTGAGATAATGACTGCCCTCCCATCCTGCTGAAGGCTGACAATCAGGGCCTCCTCCTCACCATCACCAACCCGCTCTCCTGTTCATTTGTGCCAACTGCAACACCCTCAATTACATCACTGTGCCATCCAGATGTACCAGCATTGAGATAGGATGGGACTCAGTCAGAGACTGCCTCAGTCAGAGACCGCCTTAGTCAGAAACTGCCTCTACCAGTGCAGTTTCTAAAGCTTTACCATCCAGACTTCAAACAGAGATCCTCTTAGCTTTTATTTGATATTTAGCTTATTAAATTGTAAAGAAGAGGCCTCCCCTTGTGAGTCTTGGTTCCTCCCAAGGTTTCTTCCTCCAGACTGAGGGGTTTTTTCCTTGCCACCGTCACATCTGGCTTGCTCACTGGGGGATATATGTTAAAACTATGTTTTCAAACTTCTGTAAAGCTGCTTTGTGACAACATCGTTATAAAAAGCACTATACAAATAAATAAATAAACTTGAATTGAATCTGACCATTGACACCTACATGAGCTTGTAGAACATCAGTGGTGGACATTAATGAAGTAAATGTAATTTGTTTCTGTACTTAAGTAGTTTTTTGTGTATCTGCACTTTATCGAAGTATTTCTGTCTCTTTACTCTGCCTGAGATAATGACTGCCCTCCCATCCTGCTGAATGCTGTTGGAAGACTGACCATCAGGGCCTCCTCCTCACCATCACCAAACCGCTCTCCTGTTCATTTGTGCTAATTGCAACACCCTCAGTTACATCACTGTGCCATCCAGATGTACCAACATTGAGATAGGATGGTATGTCTACTTAAAACTACTTAAGTAAATGTAATTTGTTTCTGTACTTAAGTAGTTTTTTTGTTTATCTGCACTTTACTCAAGTATTTCTATTTTGGGCGACTTTTTGCTTTCACTCCACTACATTTCAAAGTGAAATATCTTCCTTTTTACTCCACTACATTTTGTCCCGATTGGCCCCTCCCAGTCCTGTCCATGTGTTCGTGTTGCATTTTGGTTTAGCCCATGTGTTTTTGCTTTGGTCTTTAGTCCAGCTCCTTGTTTGGTTACTCCACCCCTGGTTGTCTGCACCTGTGCTTCCATCTGTGCCTCATGTACCCTTATGTATTTAAGCCCTGTGTTCTCCCCTGTCTGGTTGCTGGTCTTTGTTTGAAGTGTTTGATGTTGTTTGGGTGTTTGGATGTTTGGATGTTTGATCGTGTTGGGTGTATTGTATTCTCTTCTCCTGGTGTTTGGTTCTTGTTTGAGGTTCTGTATTCATTTTGTCATGTCCGTCCCTCCTGCTCTCCGTATCGGCTATTTGAACCTGGACCGTCTTGTCCATGACCCTGGATTTGCCCATAATAAAAGTCGCTTATCTCAGTGTATGCATCCGCCTCCTCACTCTCCGGCGTTACACATTTTGAGAAATCTGTCATTCCTTTTGGTTTATGTGTGTATAAAAATGCAAGATGTCAAAAGGAAAATAGTGTGAAGGAAGAACACCAATCAGGGCACAGCGTGCACTTTGTCTTGAGCTTGTTTTGACCTGTTGGTCATTCCAACCCAGTGCAAGCACACGGTTCAACGTCAGTCAACTTTTGTTAGCGTCTATTGAACATAAATACATAAATAAATAAGAAATATGTACACATATGCAGTTGTGACTGATGTGTCTTTTCTCTGAATTTATACAAACACTTTCATTTTATAGTACATTTGTTTAGGCTAGTTTATGTTTATGAACAGAGACCTACAGATCCAATATGGGAACGGAAAACTAATTTGTAAACGTGCGTTCAAAGCAAGTTTTTATTCAACTTAAATTTGTAATTAAGTTGCATTAAGTTAATTAATCTTTTAGTACTTTACTTTTAATACTTAAGTAAATTTGAAGTACTTTTTAAATACTTTTGTATTTTTACTCTAAAAGGTGGAGATCTAAAGGGTGGACTTTTACTGGAGTAATTTACCTTGGGTATCTCTACTTTAACTCAAATACATGGTTTGTGTACTTTGTCCACCACTGCTGAACATCCCATGGACTTTAATATGGAGTTGACCGCCCTTCCGCCCTGTTGCACTGCTATTACACTTCACCGCAATCAAGTGGCCAAGCCCAAATCCTCAAAAACAGCACTAGACCACTGCTCCAGAGTCCAGCGGCAGCATACGTTACACAACTCCAGCCGACACATGGGATTGCGCGTAGTGATCTTAGGCTTGTGTGTAGCTCCTCGACCATCGTACCCATTTCATGAATTTCCTGACACACAGTTCTTCTGCTGATGTTGCCTCCAGAGGCAATTTGGCACTCTGTAGTGAGTGATGTTAAAGAGGATAGGTGTTTCTTCCGTCGTTCAGCACTTGACAGCCCAGATCTGTGAGTTTGTGTGGTACTGTCACGACTGGTCTTGTGATCCCTTGTTAGCCCTCGTGTATTTAAGCTCTGTGTTTGCCCTGGTCTGTGTTGGTCTTTGTACTGTTTGTATGTTTATAAGCCTGTTTGATCGTTCTGATTGTTTGTTGTTTGATTCTCGTTTGTTTGTCATGTCTGCTCCCCGATCAATCCGTATTGGCTCAATGACCCTGAACTATATCGACTACGATCCTGGATTTGCCCTAAATAAAAGTTGTTTATCTCCACATATGCGTCCGCCTCCTCGCTCCCTGTTACAGGTATACTGCTTTGTGGCTGTTGTTGGTCCTTGTGGTGGCACTTTATATATATTTGGATAAATGTGCAATGACATTTTTGAACACATATCAATGGGTCTCATTCATCAATATCCTTACCAGTTCTTTCTTAAATTTGTTCTTGAGAAAGGTCCTCAGAAAAAGTCTACGTCAGATTCATGACGTGTTCTTAAACTGCAGCGTTCGCCCCTTTGTGCTCTAGGGGTGTGTGTAGATTCTGTGCTTACCTAAGAACAAATCACACATAAGAAAACATTGGTGTGAGTAAAAACTACGTTTTAAGAAGAAATTTCTTACTAAGAACATTTGCAGAATGAGGCCCACTATTAGTACAGTGCACTAAAAACAAGCTAAATAATTAATGCAGGAAAAAATCTGTGAGAAGGAAGAAAGATGAGATGGGGTAGAACAAAAAATAGCAAGGGGACAGAGAGAGAGACATTATTGTATCACAGGCACATCTCTGGATACAGCAATGAGAGAGTATGAAATGGAGGAAAATAAACAGGGTGGGAGCGGAAGAAGAAGTAGGAGAGAGACCGGCAGAGGCGAATAGATGGAGGGAGAATAAGAAACAGGAAGAGGGGAGAGAGCTAGTGCATTTAGACGGAGAGAGTGAGAGTATGAAGGGACAGCAGGAGGGTATTGCATTTGATTATGGTTTTGCATCATTAGCGGCGCTGGGACTTCTCGTCATTTTGATCCCCACTGCCACTCTCCCCAACTCTGGAAGCAGAACAAAAGGGCGGGACCACACGTTGCCATGGAGATGCACACTGTCTGTTTACGCACTAACAAAAAGGGTCATTTATTAGTCATCAGAGATTTGTCTCCACCAGTATCTTCACAAGATAACTGTAATGAGACTCGGGAGCAGAGCCTTTTAAGGACCCATATCCTACACATAATATTTGCGTGGGTTTATGTACCGAAAGCAGTTGTAAGTTTTCCAACTTCTCTTTGTGTCTCAGAATTAAACAGTCTGCTTTTGTTTTTTAGGCCATACAGACTGATATATGTAAATGACCTCTGTTCTGATTGGCTGTGCTGTATTGTATCTTGTTCAAAAAGCAGTACTGAACTGAAACAGGCCCTACAACTTTAATATGAATGGGCGGGGCTAAATGCTGATCTAATATCCTTGTTTACCTTTCCTCATGTCTCTGGGCATGTGCTTCGGTTTTCGTTTAGTTTCCTGCTCCACCCTTGTGCTATGCCCCTCACCAGTGTCTGATCTGTTGCCCCTCCCTGTAATTGTTCCCAGGTGTTTCTTGTTTGTGTCACGATTGGCCCCTCCCACTCCTACATGTGCTTTTGTTTTGTTTTGGTCTTGTCCATGTGATTCCTTGTTTTCTTTCTTCCTGGTCCTGCCCCCTTGTTTCCAGACACTGCCCGTGATTGTAACCACCTGTGTTAACCACCTGTGTCTTGTTAACCCTTGTTATTCCTTGTATTTAAGCCTTGTGTTTTCCCTTCTTAGTTGGCTGGTCTTTGTTTGTTCTTTGTATTTTATTGTTTAGCGTTGTTCTTCCGGCCTTCGTTGTGTGTTTTTTTTTTCCTGTGTTCATTTTTTTCATGTCTGTCCCTCGTTCTCTCCGTTTTGGCTCGTTGACCCTGGACTGTCTAGACCCTGATATTAGATTTGCCCTTAATTAATCCCGCTTCTCTCAGCATTTGTGTCAGCCTCATCAGCGTTCCTCAGCGTTACAGTTTGTCACCCCTACTATTTATACCCCTCATGTTTGTACTGCTCCTTGCTTGTTAGTTGTACTGTGTTTTCACATTCTGTTTTAGGTATTTATTCTTAGTATTTTGGACTTTGTTCATTTTTCTTTTTGTTTGTGCTTTGTTTACCTTTCCTCATGTCTCTGGGCATGTGCTTCGGTTTTCGTTTAGTTTCCTGCTCCACCCTTGTGCTATGCCCCTCACCAGTGTCTGATCTGTTGCCCCTCCCTGTAATTGTTCCCAGGTGTTTCTTGTTTGTGTCACGATTGGCCCCTCCCACTCCTACATGTGCTTTTGTTTTGTTTTGGTCTTGTCCATGTGATTCCTTGTTTTCTTTCTTCCTGGTCCTGCCCCCTTGTTTCCAGACACTGATTGTAACCACCTGTGTTAACCACCTGTGTCTTGTTAACCCTTGTTATTCCCTGTATTTAAGCCTTGTGTTTTCCCTTGTTAGTTGGCTGGTCTTTGTTTGTTCTTTGTATTTTATTGTTTAGCGTTGTTCTTCCGGCCTTCGTTGTGTGTTTTTTTTTTCCTGTGTTCATTTTTTTCATGTCTGTCCCTCGTTCTCTCCGTTTTGGCTCGTTGACCCTGGACTGTCTAGACCCTGATATTAGATTTGCCCTTAATTAATCCCGCTTCTCTCAGCATATGTGTCAGCCTCATCAGCGTTCCTCAGCGTTACAGTTTGTCACTCCTACTATTTATACCCCTCATGTTTGTACTGCTCCTTGCTTGTTAGTTGTACTGTGTTTTCACATTCTGTTTTAGGTATTTATTCTTAGTATTTTGGACTTTGTTCATTTTTCTTTTTGTTTGTGCTTTGTTTTGTAGTTGTTGTAGATACTTAGTCTTCTAGTTTAGCTTATCCTTTGTTTCTGGTTTTTCTTGCCACCTTCATGATGGACACCAACAGAACTCCCAGCACATACTCGTATCCTTCTTCTTTGTCTCCATTAAAAGCTAGCGGTGTTGGTAGGTAAGGTTCTATGTATGGGCAGTGTAAACAATACATTTGGAAACATTTAATAATTACATACCACAAAGCTGTGGTAGACCACCCTTCATTATAATTTACATTCAACATGACCATTAAGTGCAGGTTATTCAGTTTATACTGTAACAATGGACTGTCTGCTGCAGACCCCAGTCACTGGGCGTGTTTGAGATGATTTGGATTGTGAGAAGCAAAAATGCAACTTCACAGACCAGACTTTGGAGGTGTGAAAAAATTTCCCTGCAGATTTTGTTTAAATTTTCTCAAGCTGAGAGAGAGCGAGAGAGAATTAAGCCTCTTCACAATAACTTGCATTAAAAGTTAAGTCAACCCCAATTCCAAAAGACACTGTATAGAATGTAAGTAAAAACAGAATGCAATGATTTGCAAATTGTGTAGCATCCCCTCTTCTTTCAACAGTCTGTAGACGCCTGTTAAGTGAGGAGACCAATTGTTAGTTTTGGTAGAGGAATGATGCCCCATTCCTTTCTGATGTAGGATTCTAGCTGCTCAACAGCCCTGGGTCTTCTTTGCCAGACTTTTTGTTTCATAATGTGCCAAATGTCTTCTAGTGGTGAAAGGTCTGGACTGCAGGTAGGTCAGTTCAGCACCTGGTCTCTTCTTCAACGAAGCCATGCTGTCTGGATGGAAGCATATGTTCTAAAACCTTTATATACTGTTCAGCATTGATGGCGGCATTTGATCATGTTGACATATGGCTTCATTGCATGATACAGCTTAAGCTTGGATTGCACAGCGGACTGTGTTCAAAGATCATTTATGGACGTGTTCCTGAGCACATGCAGTGATTTCCAGTACAGAATCATGCCTCTTTTCAATACAGTGCTGTCTGAGGGTCTGAAGATCACAAGCATCCAATACTGACTGTCAGCCTTGTCCTTTGTGTCTGAATCTTTTGATGATATGTACTGTAGATGCTCCTGTCCCAACTTTTTTGAGATCCATTGCTGCCATCAAGCTCTTAATGAGTTAATGTTTTTCATGAAAAGTTAATGTCTCACTTTGGACATCTGATGTTTGTTTTATTGTGAATAAATATGGGTCCAAGATATTTGCATCATTGCATTCTGTTTTTATTTATATAAATAAGGGGGTACATATAGCAAACCTGTTCGTTCTGATCAAGTGTTATTTTAGAAAATTGAGTGACTAGCTGTCCAGTGTTGCAAAATAGAGGTAAACAGTGTGACGAGAAGAGAAAAATCCTCTGCTGGATTGAATCCAAGTGCGTCAAACCTCTTCAGCAGACTCTGCAGTCTACCTCAGCTTGTTAAAGGCAGACATAAAAACCTGAGGTTGATGCTCGCCTCTGGCATCAGCTTTCATTCACCTAGTCTGCTTTCATTCACTTGAGGAAGCAAAGCCCCAAGGGCAGACTATGCAGAAGATCTGGCAGCAGAAAAATCTATGAGCTATGAGAACAATGGTAAGATATTGGCAAGTGCTGACGAGCGTGAGTGCTTTTCTTTCACAGTGCCTTCTAATGATGGATTTCCACCTGTTTTGCAAAGTCACATGACTGCTTATTCACTGTTTTTTTGGATCAGATACACATTGGAAAACAATTAGATGATAAATGATGGATTAATTATGCCATTAAAATCCTTTTTAGACTTCATTAGTAAGACTGTGAAACTCTCACCGTTCACATTGGCAGGCAGCAGAGAGGCAGGTGATTAGTCATTTCCAATAGATGATTTTTAGCTGCAATATTGTGACAAGCAGCAACGGACACAGGGCAACAAGTCCGAGAACATGTAGAGAGGAAAATGGCCACTCTAATGTCATCCGGATTTGTCAAACACTAGAGGGCGTTCCCAAGCGAGCGGATAATAAGGAGCATTTGAGCAAAATCCGTTTTTATATAGAAGAGTTCACAGAGACAGAGAAGAGAACACAGAACAGCATAATACATTTTAACACTGCTGTTATATTTAAGTGCTTTTGAGCTCCCATTATAGGAGTTTATAACGGTCTCATGTACGCTCATAATGTTAGTAAGCGCAAACTGCTTCACTCGGCTGAGTTCATCAGTTCTAATCAGCACTTGGTAGCAGTAAGGTCAACCAATCAGCACTCAGCAGTAATAGTACTAACCAATCGGTGCTCAGTACCTGTAATGCCAACCAATCAGCACTCAGTAGTAATAATACTAACCAATCGGTGCTCAGTACCTGTAATGCCAACCAATCAGCGCTTGGTAGCAGTAATACCAACCAATTGGCATTCAGTACCAGTAATGCCAACCAACTGGCACTCAGTAGCAGTAATCCTAATCAGTACTCAGTAGCAGTAATGGTAACCAGTTAGCACTCAGTACCAGTAATGATAACCAAGTGGCGCTCAGCACCAGTAATACTAACCAATCAGTACTCAGTAGCAATGCTAGTGTCCTACTGCCTAAAAAGCATTCGCTGTAGTAAAAAGAAATGATACAGTTTTGATTTTTGTCTTTTAGTGAAACACATCTTTCCACTTTATTCCACAAATTTAAAAGAAGACCTGTTTTTAGCTGCAGTCATACACAGTCATTGTGAGGACTTGCTAGTGGCAATGCGCCTGGCA
This sequence comes from Pygocentrus nattereri, assembly GCF_015220715.1. NCBI lineage: Eukaryota > Metazoa > Chordata > Actinopteri > Characiformes > Serrasalmidae > Pygocentrus > Pygocentrus nattereri. The sequence continues at coordinate 47,102,817 of NC_051215.1, forward strand.
TTTTGCATTCATGTTTCTGATATAATAGAAGAAATAGGAAGTGGCCAGGCTCTTAAACCATGCGAGTGATGTGGTGAAGCACCATTTTGTTCCTTTTCCCAATTATGCTGTGCAAAAAACAAACTTATAAACTTATAACTACAATCAAATTTTATAGTGGTGACACAATACAGTAGATATTTTTACATTTTTTGTCAGAAGATGGACAGAGTACCTGTCCTCAAGCAACAACCAGACCAGCCTAAAACCTTCCCACAAGAGACAAATGTGAGGCAACATTAGCAACTTGTCGCCTCTTAATGTGAACATACGCTCAGACAGTGATTAAAAAGACAAAACGTTAGACTATATAGGCTGAAAAATAATTAGAAGTGTAGATTTGCTTGTTGATGTGGTTTTAAAAGTTTGTCAGTTTATTTTCTTTATCTAATTTTCTGCTGCTTGTTTTAAGGTCTTTCAAATTTCAAAAAAGAAACTGCAGTTTTCGTTTTGTTGTTGTTTATTCTGAGTTGGGTGGGTCTATGTTGATGTTATTACTTACTGATGTTATTACTAAAATCTGATGTTATTAAAATCATTATGTCCCTTGTCCCTTACCGCAAACCAAAGACTCTACCAGCAAGCAAGCAAGCTATACCATTTCCAATTTTATCACCCCTTGCCTTTATTCTTTATTTCATCTTGCCAGCATTTTTATAGCATTAATAGATGTTAATATTGCTTGAATGTTTTTTGCCCACTGAGCACAAATTCTGACAGTGTTGGCCAAAATTCCAGCTTGTTAGCTGGCATCAATGTCTGCTGATAACCCACACAGAATCACAGCCTGGCTCCTATTGGGTTAGGGTCAAAGAGTCAGTGGGTTATTTACATTGCCATGGCTACACCACTGTCAATCACCATGCGGTCTGAAACACCCACACGGTCCTGATCAGGCAGAACTGTTGAGTTTTTCCTGCCTTGAACTCTAATTGCGTGATGGTTAAGCATTTTCTCTCAAACATAATTTTAGGTAATGATCTTCAAGTCACACATCTTCAGTATCATTTAGAGATTGTCAGCATGAGCAATTGATTTAACAGCCTTTTAAGACAGCCTAAATCACTGAGTGTCAGTGATGGGCATTCATCTCTGCATCTCTAATTAATGTTTCAACAGCAGATTTTCAGCCCCTGCTCTGACCTGTAGCTGGCCAAATGGATAGAAATATGTAAGAACACATGCGCTCCATTTAGGGAGTATTTTATCCCTCCTACACATTTAAATTGCATTCTAATCCACTTCATCTCAGGATATTCTTTACATTTGGTTTCTCTTGTGTTGTGAATCACATTTTGTAAATTTGGATCTATATTCTTTTTATATTACTGTTACTTTCTTTTTTTATTATTATTATTGCTACAAATTTAACCTTTTTTGTTTATTCTGCAACTGAATTTAATCTAATTTCATTATGTAAAGACACTTTGTTGAAAAAAAAAAGACAGATTACATTCAATTTATTCTCGTTGTCACAAAGTAAACTTTGTATATCCTAAATGATGACTTTACATGAGAAGAAAAAAAACTTGATTCTTGATTTAATAATATAATATTTAATATAAAAATGATGAGAAAATAGAATAAAATAGAATACAAAGATACAAAATGACAAAGATGTTATATTATTTACATTAAATGCTACATATTCTTTATATTCTGTACTATAATACATTACCACCATTCATTCTCTGTATTAAACCTACTAGTGGAATTTTTTTCTGGTTTTTTTACTGTTTTTAAACTAATTGATTCATGAGTCAAAATTGTGCAGGTCTCTGTGATGTTTACAGTCCACACACACACATATAAACACACATATATATCACTCAAAGTACTGACTGTCATTGCTTTTGGTTTGTGTGAATTTCGGAATGGAAATTTTCTCGGAATCCTTTAGTTTTTCAGAGCTCTTCTTGCTCTGAAGTCCTCTGTGTGCTTTTGAATTCCCTAATCGTGCCTTTAGCTGCCTTGATCAATTTTTTATCATTCACGAGTTCATATACTCATTTCTCCTTCTCCTCCTCCATCTTTGCTTGCCTTTGGTCTTTTCACTCTCTGTCATTCCGTCCTCCGTAACCTCACTCGATATGTTTTACTGCTTTTCTCTGCCTCTCCAACACAGTTCTGGCATAAACGGTGTCAGTCATAGCGTGCCTCTGGCCTGCTGATGATACATGCACACACTCATACGCGCACACACACACACAAAACAACCACAAACACACGTATATACAAAACGACTCCCAGCTGGCTGGTTGGTGTAGGTGGAGCGGGGAAAGCCTGTTTGTCCAGTCATGCAGAGTTGGTGTGGAGGTGGAGAGGGAGAGAGAGAGAGAGAGATGTGGTGTCCAGAACATGAAAGCGAACGGAGGCGGTGTTGAATAACAACATGGACATCCTCAGGCTCTTCATACTCTCCGCCCGTCTGTCTGTCTGTCTCTGTCTATCTCTCTGTCTGTCCAATCTGTTTTGTTAAAGAACTTTCACCGTATTTGACCATGCAAAGCATTTTCCTACATGTACACTCTCCTGTATAAGGACTGGTCGGTTCTGCTTATACCATTAACTACTTAGACTCCCAGGAGCCGGGGGTGGTCCTAGATTACCAATCCTCACTACATAACTACATGTTACATAGTAGTTTCATAGCAGTTACTGAATAATAATACTCAAAATTAAAGGGTCGTTAAGCATTGTACAAGCCATGAACCACCATATGAGCATTCACCCCATCCAGGCAAAGACCACCATACTGACATCTACTATAAAAGAAACTCATTTATGAGAATTCAGGTACCTAAGATCGGCAGGGGACACTTCAACTGCTTAAATGCTTTGGTCACACTAGCAGGTCCAGGCTTCAACTCCTTATTTCTACACTGTTAGAAATAAAGGTAGCATGCAGGTACATGATTTGTTCATCAAGGTACAAACAGTAAAAACGTTCCCTCAAAGGTGCAACAGCGGTTTTAAGGTCCAATTGTGTTTTTCCCAGTGGAAAAGTGGATATTTGTATCTTTTTATAAACAATTTTTAAAAACAGAACCATTTAATAAAAAGCTTGGAGGTGAGACAGGGTGTGTGGAGTCAGTACAGCTTAGAAAATATCATTTCAGTGGATTCTGGTACAATTATGATCCCTGACCATAGGTACAGAGATGTACCCCTGAGGGTACCACCGCAGTGACAAGAGGGGTACTGCCCCAGTGACAGTGTCGTACCTTTTTTTCTGAGAGTATATAACTCAAGAACAACTCCAGTTGACATTGCTTTCCATGTCTATGCTGAATAATACGCCTTAGCATGTAAAAGACTGGAAATTTTCAGGGACTCCAGGTAAACCCTATTTTCAGCTTAATATTGCATCATCTCTAAATGGACAAGAGAAAATACAATAAACAGAATCACAAATGTCACTTTTAGGGGAAAATGAAAATAATTTAAATATGTATTATTCATTATTTCTGTACTCTCACAACAAATAAGAATAAAAACAGAAAATCCCATTGTGCACATTTACTGACGATCTGTCCCATAATACATATAATCATAACAATACATATAAACCCTGGTGAAATTACATGTTTTATTGATTTTCTACATGAAAATCAGTTTAGACATCCTATGACTTTTCTCTACACATTTTAGAGCACAAGCGCTGTTTATTTTCTAAGTTTAGTATATTGAGGAAAAAACATAAAATCTAAAATGTAGCATAACCTTTGCACTACATTTGCAGCTACATCTTTATTTTTAATTAAAATATATGTTAAATCCTGCAACTGAACAGTACCTCATCATTAAAATGTGCAGAAATATGTATTTCACAGCAAACAAACAAAAAATGAATACATGTGATTTGACTTTATCTCATAATTAATATATATATATATATATATATATATATATATATATATATATCTTGATAAATATATACAAATAATCATTCTCATATATCCCCTAATAACTGTCTGATAATACAACGCCAGTTACATATTGAATGCAGTGATTTGTAAATCTCCTAGACCCATATTTTATTCACAGTAAAATATAGAATCTTCATAAAAAATATAGATTTCATAAAAAACGTAGACCCAAACTATCCCACATAACATACTCCATAATGAACTATCCCATAACATATATCTTAATAAACTACCCCATAAAACATATCCCCTAATAAACTGCCCCATAAAATATATCCCCCAATAAACTGTCCAATAATATTATATATATATATATATATACACCCCAAGACGTATAATACATATCATTAATAAGCTATCCCATAATACTAATAAACCACCCCGTAATACATATCCTTAACAAACTATCCCATAATACTAATAAACTATCCCATAATACACATCCTTTAATTTTCTCATGAAATATTTTGCCATATATCATGTTTCAGTACACCTGAAACTACCAGTGACCATTCCATCCTTCATCTAAGTGCCATTAAACTGACCCTCATTAGGTGAAATCAAGTGGTCTCGTTATTAGATTTCATCACACTGTCTCTCTCTCTTTCTCTCTCTCGCTCTCTGTTTCTCCATGAGGGGACCCGTCTGCCACTAAGGCGCAGGAAGCCGCTTCCAAACGCGCGCACGCTCCTGCTGCCTCGTGCTCCGTTCATCTCCTCCTCGCCGTGCAGTCATTACCGGGCGCCGTGCCTGCACCACCCGCACCCCCCCCCCACCCTCTCTCCCCAGCCTCTCCCACCCTCTTTCTTTGCCTGCCGTGCGTCTCCAAGTTAGTCACCAATCCGCGCTCACGGCGCCACTTCCCTCTAGCCTTATCCTAACCTGAGCCATCCCACTGGCCCCGCCCCTTTACCAAAACCTGCCACTCCGTCACGCCCCTCCACGTTCTGTTACACCTCCCCTTCCGTTCGCCGCCCTCGCGCAAGCCCGTGACCCGGCCGATGACGTAGGAGATTCCGCGGTGCCCACTGCCGTAGGCGCGCGCCTCGCCGGGAGTATAAATGGGAGCCAGAAACGAGCTACCGGCACACACACGCTCTCCCTCTTCCTTTCACACACTCTCAACCGTCGATCCGGCTCAGGAACCAGAGCATCAGCGGAGATAGCAGGAGAACAGTCGCCTCCTAACTCGCTCTCGGCTTTGGTTCAGCATGGAAACGTCTTCGGTTACGCTGAGCTCCTTTACGCACAGCTTCAAGAGTAAGTACTTGCATTTATGCCGTTATTTAACTGGACTTCCAGCGTCCTTTATATGAAAACCGCATGAAAACTCTTGTTTGTTTTATCTAGATGCTTTGACTCGCTGGAGTGCTTTACTGCGCACCAGTCATGTTCAAAGTCTTAGTGTCTAACAGAACTGATAGTGAAGATGCTGTAGCAATTATTTCGTTTATTCATTACAATAGAAAGAAGTTTCTGCAGAGTTTGTGAAAGTTGCACACTTTGCCTAGTTCGGTAAGAGTGTGAAAATTAGTTTGAACATGGCTGATGAAATTCAACAGTGTGTTCTTACTTCTTCTTGGACTTGGGAGTTCAGCCTCATTATGGTAGATTCAGCCTTAGCAAGGACAAGCATGCCATAGGTTTTTTAAGTGTCTCCTTTTGTCTAAATGTTCCTAAGACCTGAAATCCGTTGTTCTGAGCTGATGCTGAAGATACATTTTAAGTATTGGTGATAACTTTTGTAAAAAGTTTTTGCAAAGTTGAAGTGAGTGTTTATAGTAGCAGATAACACATTCTTTCTTCTTCTTGAGATTTAATTTCACTTCAACAAAGTGAAAAAGTCATTATCAAAAGTTAATTAGAAGAGTCAATGTGCAGTTGAGTTGGTGCAGTTGAGTTAAGCACTGGATGGTCTGCTTTTTAGCCTTGAACTCAGTGGGAAGAAAGATGTTGTAAATGTTTGAATACATGCTGAGAGATTCAGTGGGACTTTAGGCAGCTGAGCATCTGCAGTGCTTCTCACTTTGAGCTGTTTGTAATGTGGTGCTCTCTGTTTTCTCTGTCAGGTGCTCTTGCATTCTGGCTGGTTGTCTGGCTGCTGGTGGTGAAGCCCGCGCCTGCGCAGGCCTGTCCTCACCTGTGCGTGTGTTACCCGTCTCCCATGACTGTGAGCTGCCAGGCGCAGAACTTCAGCGTCGTGCCCACCGGCGTGCCCTATGACTCCCAGCGCGTCTTTCTGCAGAACAACCGCATTACCGAACTGAGAGTGGGATCTTTCGGCTTTGGGACTCAGGTAAGAGTGTGTGTGTGACTGAGAGAGAGAGAGAAAGAATAAATGTGTGAAGATGTTTGATTTGGCTTTTGTTCATATAGCAGCATATTAAGTGTCTGGTTCTAATTCTTACCTTTTCAACTCTCTTGTCATCAATTCCTCTCCTCATTCTTCACTACTTCCCATCTGTCATTCAACCTTCCCCCATTTTCTTTCCTCCTGCCTTTCTGTTGTTAATTCCTTTCATTTCATGCTCTCCTCCACCATCTTGCTTCCCTTCACCACCTCTCTTCCTTGTGCACGCCCTCTCTCTCCTATTCTCCAGGTCCTGTGGCTCTTTTCAAACAACATTACCTGGATTGAGGCTGGTGCCTTCAGTGAGCTTCGTGACCTGGAGGAGCTGGACCTGGGCGACAACCCTCACCTGCGTCGTCTGGAGGGCGGAGCTTTCCGCGGCCTGGAGAAGCTGCAGAGCCTCCACATGCACCGCTGCCGCCTGGCCGCTCTACCCCATGACATCTTCCACAAGCTCTACAGCCTGCAGTTCCTCTACCTGCAGGAGAACCAGCTCCACTTCCTCCAGGACGACCTGTTTGCTGATCTCATCAACCTCAGCCAGCTCTTCCTGCACGGCAACCGCATCCGCACGCTGTCCGAGAATGTGTTCCGTGGCCTGGTCAACCTGGACCGCTTGCTGCTGCATGACAACCGCATCCGGCAAGTCAACCGCCGTGCCTTCCGTGACCTGGGCCGCCTCACCATGCTCTTTCTCTTCAATAACTCGCTAGCTGAGCTTCCCGGCCAGGCCATGCGTGATATTGAGTCCATCCAGTTCCTGCGCCTCAACAACAACCCCTGGGCATGCGGCTGCGAGGCTCGCCCACTCTGGGAGTTCTTCAGGTCCAACCGGGTCTCCAGCTCCGAGCTGCTGTGCGCCTCTCCCGCTCCCCGACGTGGCCTGGACCTGCGCTTCCTGCGCGAGATGGACTTCGCCCTGTGCCCCCTGCCAGACCCTGGCTCCCTGGCTGGAAGCACCACCACCACCTTCAGCACCAAGACCCGCTGGTGGTTCTCCAAGCACAAGCCTGTCAGCTCCACCAAGGGCGTCTTCGAGAAGAACACAGAAACCGTGAAGGCTCACCCCTATTCTGGCAAGCCGTCCATCACCTCCACGTCTACAAAGTATGAGTTGGGTGAAGAAGAGGCGCTGCTTCCCAAGCTGGACCCAGAAGAGTACTGGGCCAACTACGGCAACGAGGATGCAGGCATCACCTCCCTGCGCTGCTTCGAGCTGGAATGCCCTCCTGATTTCGACACCCTTCCACCCTTCTCTTCTTCCTCTCACTCCTCACCTTCTAGTCTCTTGCTAGTTACCATGTCCATTCTGACTGTCTGTGTCGTTCTCCTGTTTGGCTGAATATTCATGTTTCATGAGGGACCTTCATCCCTCCTTTCTTCTTTCCCTCTATGGAGGAGAGAAAATCCCGTTTACTCAACCGAACTCTCACATACCTGATTCCTGTTTGACTTCCGCCTCACCTGTATCTCTGTTCTGTTCAGTTTGAGCCTCTAGTACCTCCATGGAGCTTGAGGGCACTACACTGATTTAGGATACAGTAGGGGAAGCAGGGAATATAGGGCAGGTACTGCAGTGCAGGCCATTATCACAATGGAAGTGAATGATAGCTAATACCAGAGGGCTTGGTTAGTCAACAGGTACACTGTCCTCCTTCCTTGTGGAAACGTTTACTTAGTCATATATAACACAGTCCGTATGGACTGAGGATATATGGTTCCATCCTAGATTTATGTACAACATTTGTATACTTCTGCCTTTTTGGGCTATTATTAGTGCTACTTTGGCTATTGTAACTGCTGCTTGTGATGGTCCCATGACTAGAACTGTCTTTATAACCGCAGCTAATAATACTGTTACTGCACATGTGGTTTCAGTGCTGTTACTAGCACTGTTCATAGTAATCCTGTTAGACAGACATGACCTCTAACACAATAATCTCACCATCAGTGACAGCTTACAGTTTACATTACAATTTGGACCAATGGGTTGAGTGTCCAGCATCATTCATTATATAGCAGATAAGATCAAGTGGTTCAGGGCAACAGGCAGATGGAATGTGAAAGCAGAGAGCAAAACTGTGACAACTGACAGAGAAACACTGGTCCATGAAAGAATGAATAGAATGAAAAAGTGGAGAGTGAAGGAGGTGAGGGAGAGCGATAGGAGCGAGAGAGAGAGTGACATGAAGAAGTGCGAGACACAGAACGAGACAGCACTCCCAGGACAGAGAAATAGAGGAAAATGTGTCTTATTTGTGTTCTCATTCTGCCACTTACCAGCAATGACATCATCACTCACCTCGTGTAAATACACCATGGCATCATCGAGAGGAGAGCTGTACATAAAGCGAAGAAAAGCCTTCATGTTTAGTATATTCTGTGATCTGATTGGTCGTGAATGTTCCTGTCTGTGATGTCAACCTTATAGCAGGGAGAGTATGTGAATGAAATTGGTTTATGTCTTTTATGTTAGACTTTGTCATGAGCATGTTTCACTTCTATCAGCATTTTAAAACAGATCTACTTTATATTTCAAAGGAAACATCTGTTTTTTCTTTCTTTTTTTAAGAAATATAAACTAATGTATTTACCAACTTGCTCACTGTGAGACTCTCTTTTGAAGCTTTTAACGTTTTACCTCTTAGAGCTTGAAAACCCAACTCAAACTTATATCGACATTACCTTGGAACATCATTCCAAGACAATAATAACCACACCAGTTAACTCGGAGACTGAGCCCTCCAGTCACTGGATGAGAAATCTAAACTTGGAGTGGTTTGGAAGACAAGGCAATAAGGGAAAGCAAATGAGAACATTTCTAAAAAAAAAAAAAAAGAAGGCAATAGGGTTTTGACTTGGACTGACTGTATGAGACCAACTATGTACTTTCCAGCAAAGTTGGAATTGGAAAACGGACACCAGTATTGATGGACTGACTGAGCTTTCACATAACTGGACTGGCATTAGTAGGAGGAGAGATGACTAATGAACTGACTAATGAATTGACCTATAACACATCGTATTGGCATTGGTATGACTGACTTCTAACTAACAGTGCTGAATGTTGTTACAGTATACTGTGTAGATCTTAGATTTGAAGACAGTGTTAGCAGTGTCTGTTAAAGCAACTAGAGATGAGATATTAGATAGGAGTGCAAAAAAGCAACCTATCTTTTGCTCTCTCTGTTTCTCCTGCCCATTCTTATCTAGCTAGTTATTCTATGTTCATTCTGTTTCAGCAGGCTCTTGTAGAAGTGAGTGTTGGCCTCCTCCTCCTCCTGTTTTCTTCTCCCCTTCCAGCCTTTGTCTCTGGATTAGATTTGCATCAGCTTTGCTGATGGGTCTCTGTCCCTCATTCTCTTCCTCTCTACATGAGAAGGAGTAAGGAGAGACTGGAGTACAATAAAGACTGAAAGACAGGAAGAGAAGAGGCTGCTAATAGTGAAGTAGCACAAAAAAGAAACAGTAAAGGTGGAAAAGGCAAGGACAGAGAGAGAGAAAGAGGGATAGTGGGAGCAGAAGGCAGGGGCGGATGGGTGGATGTGGGTGGCAGAGAGAGAGATCAGAGGTAAAAGAGAGAAGTGCTCAAGGGAGAACAAAAAGATGGACTCAGATGGAGAGAAGTCCATTTCCTGCAGCCTCTTACGCTGAAAATGAAAGTGAAGGGTTGAAGGAGAGAGCAAACAAGAAAATGGAGTATGAGAGAAGAGATTTATTTTTTTTGATGGACTCAAATAGACCTATCAAATGCAGCTGGATTATTGTCAATTTATTTAAGTTTATTTATTTTAATTTGATTATTGTTCATTTAAGCAATATCTGTACTTTGGAAGCAAATGCTATCTTTTGTTACAGAAAGTGTGGATGTTGCCATGACAAAGTTAGTCCCGGTGTTGTATGTGTTAAGGTTTGTGTGTGTGTGTGTGTGTGTGTGTGTGTGTGTGTGTGTGTGTGTGTGTGTGTGTGTGTGTGTGTGTGATTCAAATGGCAGCCAAAAGGGGTATGGTCAAACTGCAAAAAGGTGCTCTCAAGTGACCATATTTGTGAGGTCACTCACAGATGACCAAAGCTTAGTTATACCTGTTTACCCAATATGTATGTTGTTGTGTGTTGTATGTGCCCAAGTGTCTATGTGGAGCAGTGAATGTAAATGTTTGAAGAATGAGTTGTGCTGTCATTTCAGCAAAGAGAGAAATAAATTGGTATCAGTGCTTTTCAATAATGTTTAGTGTGGGAGTCTCTTTTCTTATTCTGGACCCTGTCCAGCACCCAAAGGCACTCGAGTAAAATCCACATTTCACACTTCTGTCTCTCTCTCTCTCTCTCTCTCTCTCTCTCTCTCTCCCTCTCTTACTCACACACACTGCTACTGATCTAAACCAACTGTTGACAAATGGTTTTCTCTGATACCTTCATGGAGACTGGAGAGATGCTCATACTGTCAACAAAAAACCTTTCTGTCTCTCTCTGTCTCTCTCTCTCTGACTCTCTGTGTAAGTTATACCAGATGGCATTCACTGAAAGAGCAGCTAAATGACAAGGCTAAGCTTCAGTCTCCCACCATGTGCCAAGCTGAGCTGCCTTACACACACAAAGACGTCAGAAGTCCTCATGGGTTGCTCAAGATGATTTTTTCTACATCCCTCAATCAACACTGCACAAACTTTTACAGTTTGTAGGCATTTCGACAAGCTGTGTGCATCTGTGAATAAAGTTCAAGCTGCTTAGCCAAAGAAAACAGCCACCTGTGACATCTGTCAGTTTGACACATTTCTTTTATATCAGTGTTAAGACATTTTATGTTTTATAGCCCTATGCTATCACTTCATCTACTAATGACATGAGTTGGGTGGGCTTATTTCTAGCTTTAGGTTGAAAATGCAATGACATCAACTAGCCCTAGCGCCATTGGCTACTGTATATAAGTGCGCAAACAGTGCCCCCTCACCAGCCCACTCACCATCTGTGGGCCTATTGGCTTACAGCCATGCCAGTCAACAGTGAGACACAATGGGTTGGCTGCAGAAGGAGGGGCCAGGACCCTGTCATCATCAGAACAAGCTGATGATTGATGAATATTGATTGCAATCGTGGGTGAGTCACTGCCTGAATGAATGAAGGGAGTGAGAAGGGGAGAAAGCGAGAAAAGAGGGAGGGGAGAGGGGTGATGATGATCTTTTTTTGGGCACGGAAGTTGGAATTCATCAGAATGAGCTGTTTGGAAGATGTGGAACTTCGCCCCCGTGTGAAACATACGTACATATATTGCGTTGTTGCTTCCACACAATAGGATGAGTAGAACTTCTCACATATTCATGTGTCATTGCAGTGACTGAGCTCCCGTAGTGTGTTGTTGTCAGTCTTTTCCTTTGCCAAGTGAAGAGACCTCAGGAGAACAAGGATTGCACAAATGATTTGTTTAAGTAGCGCACTGTCCACCTTAACAACCCAGTCTGACCAACAGGCTTCTCAAGCAGGACTGAGTATTTGCACTGCAGCTATTGGTTCATCTATTAGTGCTTATATCAGGGCAACATACATTCTGTTGTGAGGTATACATGTGGCTGTTTGTTGAAGACAATAGACATTCTGTGGTGAATCCATAAAAATTAGCTCTTTGTGTCACCACTAGGGAAAAGAACCCCCCAATGTTGTAAATCAGGAAACACCTGATTGAGGTAAAGATCTGCTAGGCACATGATCAGTCACTGGGGCACTTTGTAGTTTAAAGTAAACTACAAAAAAATCATCAGTAACTTCAGGCTCCTGCAGATTGCATTCCATGTGGATGATCAGGCTATAAATACCTGCGGGCTGTGCAACAGGATTTATAGATTGAGAAGAGGTGGTACAGTGCAATAAACGTCTCATTCAATGGTTGTGAAATGTAAAAAGCAGATGTTAAGGTTTGGCAAAAAGGAGTGATTGCATTTCTGTGTGCCATAGCATATAGAGTAAAGTAACTGAAGTTGCATGTGTGTCGAAGCTTATGGTCATCCAGGTCTACCAGCAGTGGCAAAACTTCCAGTCTGGAGGAAATTTTTGTGAGGATTGTGGCCAAAGGACGAAACTGACGGATAGGAACCAGCGGCGTGTTTCACGGCTTTTAAATAAAAATCACTTACTTTCAGGCAAATATTGCTTCTAAAAGTCAATGCAGGTCCTTCACAACCAATTTCTGAAAGAACACTCCACAGAGAACTGCATGCCATGAACATATGGAGCAGAGTGGCATGCAAAACACCTTGGCTCCCTTCTGCTCACAAAGTTGCCTGGTTATTGTGGGCAAAGAGATACAAAAATTGAACTGTTCATTACTGAAAACATGTTATCTGGTCAGATGAATATCATTTCTGCCTATATGTGAATGATGCTAGGCATCATGACTACTTGGAATAAGAATAAGACACCAGGGAAGGCATCCACAAAATCTGGCCGAACTGTCCAGTCCATTCCAAATCGTTTGGCAGCTGTTATTTATGCTCATGGAGACATTACATGCTATTAGGCACGTTTCAGATACAAGTGACAATTTTTTTTGTCTGATGGGCTTAATGAAAACAAAAGAAAGAAAATGAAATAAATAAAGAAAAAATAAATAAACAGTGTATAACATATATATATATATATATATATATATATATATATATATATATATATATATATATATATGGAAATTATATCTACATTGTTACTAATACCTGCAATATACATACATAATAATAACTACACTGTAATAATATTATATGTCAGTGCGGTTGATGAGTTAACACAGTATGCATACTGGATAGATATCATGCTGATAAAGACACTTATAGACAACTACAAAACATACAGCTACATCACTACTGATAACTACAATTTATATGGAACTGACTACACTTTACTAATTACTACTATATATTGTATTGATGACCACACATTTACTCATAACTGCAATATATTTGATATATGACTGCATTTTTACTGTTAATTACAGTATATATGGTTGTGATAACTACACTGCAATTATATTAATATATGCAATATATATGGTACTTGTTAATTGATTACTGCTAACTAAATAATTACTGACTACATAATTACTGCTAACTAAAATATATACACTACTGATAGCCACACTGTTACTAATAATAATAATAACTGATAACTGCACTCTGTAAAAACATATACCTTCAGGTTTTGCACTGGTATTTTCAGACAGACTTACAGACACACACGCAAATAGACAGACGAACAAACAATCAAACAAACAGCCAGCTCATTGCTTTCTGGCGCAGATTCCTTCCTGCTGTTTTTGGACGTTAGCATTATTTGGTCATATTTTAACATCTCTGTCTACCATGCAGATCAAAATCCTCTTTCTAACACATTCTCTCACTTTCGCACCCTCCTTTCCCGTTTGCGTTCTCTCTCTCTGCTTTACGTCATCGTCGCTCTCAACATCTATCTTTCTTCGCTTCTATTTGCTCCCACACTTTCTCCACCTTTCATCTCGCACTCTCTATTGATCTGTCTATCTACATCTCTCTCTCTCTCTCTCTCTCTCTCTCTCTGGGTTTTCAGTCTTTTTTGCTACATTGTAGCATACTGCACTGTAGTGTAACATCTATGATTAAGACAATAGAGAGTTTCTCTTGTCTTTCTGTCTCCCTTTCTCTTTGCCTTTTTGTCATATTGGCTTATTACATGTGTTCAAAACAAAGCTCAGGGACCCTGTCACTTTGTCAAGCCATGAGTCAACATCGATCTGTGTTTGTGCACCCCTGCTTTGGATCACTTTATCATCCCTTATCTTGCATTTCCCTATCTGATGCAGGGACACAGCTGATGGAAAAGAGAGGGAGTGAAAGAGAAAGAGAGTGAGAGAGGCCAGATTTGAGTGGGTGTATTAAAAATATCCAAAAATGTATCTGTATTGTATTTTTCCCCTGTTTTTCACGCTAATGCACACACCGGTCTCATCTCACCCTGTCTTGTCTTTTCATCCACCTCTAAATCTGACATTAACCAAAATATGTTGCACTATACTGGGTAAAGAGAAGAGCATAAAAAAGGGAGAGCATGGAAAGGAGAGCGAGAGTGCATGGAAGGAAGAAACATGAACAGCTGAAACAGTGCTGGAGAGACGATTGAAGTGGATGGAGAGAGGGAGAGGAGGAGTGAGATAAGTGAGAATCTTGAGTCACATTCTTGGACGGCTTAATTGGTGCAAACATTTGGAGAGCTTATGAAGTGGCAATACTCAAGTTGCAGACACACATACACACACACACACACACACACACACACACATACACACACACACGTATTCGTACGTGATAACACATTCTCTGTGCGTTCTACTCGTCCCGCAGAGAGGCAGACGGTTTTAAATGGGGTGCGTCATCACTCGTCACTGGACCTGTGGAGGTTTCACGTGTTTCTTCTACTCAGGCACCTTATTTTACACACACACACACACACACACACACACACACACACACACTGTCTGAAGGAGTAGTGTATTTGTGTGAAACACAAACCACAGATATAGAGCTCCTACTGAGCTGCTCACCTCAGAATGTATGATCATTCAATGCTTTATAGCATCAGACTTGGAAGAAAAGATGCTCTGACCAATAAGAGTGTTGCTGGATATTGACCCAGTTTGTGTGAATGGAGACTGTGGGGAGTAAGGCTGAATTCAAATTTGTGTGTGCGTGTGTAGATGCCTGTGTACGTCTGCTACTTCAAGCAAAATCTGAATAGTTAAAACGTAACAAGGAGCATTTAAGCAGCTTCTTAGGGGCTCTGAGCCACCAGGGGACCCCATAAGAAAGTTGTATGCATTCATTTTATCTTATCTCACTTTATACTTAACATTTAGCTGTACCCAACCTTATCCAAAACCCTAACCCTAACCCTTACCCTGGCCCTAATCCTAACTCTAACCTTAACCTCAATCCAAATCCTAACCCTCATCTTGGCCCTAATCCTAACCCTAACCTTAATCTCCACCCAAAACCTAATCCTAACCCTCACCCTTGCCCTAATCCTAACACTGACCTTAACCTCAGCCCAAAACCTAATCCTGACCCTCACCCTTGCCCTAATCCTAACCCTAACCTTAACCTCAGCCCAAAATCTAATCCTAACCCTCACCCTTGCCCTAATCCTAACGTTAAACTTAACCTCAACCCAAAATCTAATCCTAACCCTCACTCTGGCCCTAATCCTAACGTTAAACTTAACCTCAACCCAAAATCTAATCCTAACCCTCACCCTTGCCCTAATCCTAACGTTAAACTTAACCTCAACCCAAAACCTAATCCTAACCCTCACTCTGGCCCTAATCCTAACATTAACCTTAACCTCAACCCGAAACCTAATCCTAACCCTCACTCTGGCCCTAATCCTAACATTAACCTTAACCTCAACCCAAAACCTAATCCTAACCCTCACTCTGGCCCTAATCCTAACATTAACCTTAACCTCAACCCGAAACCTAATCCTAACCCTCACTCTGGCCCTAATCCTAACATTAACCTTAACCTCAACCCAAAACCTAATCCTAACCCTCACTCTGGCCCTAATCCTAACATTAACCTTAACCTCAACCCGAAACCTAATCCTAACCCTCACTCTGGCCCTAATCCTAACCCTAACCTTAATCTCTACCCAAAACCTAACTGTAACCCTCACCTTGGCCTTAGTCCTAACCCTAACCTTAGCCAAAACCTAATCCAGTTAAACTCCAGTAACAGAATGGTGTCAGTGTGTCTACAACAGCTTGTTGAGGATGTTGAGATGGTCAGTATTAAACCTGTTACATATTCACTGACTTCCCAGGTTAACACATACAGATATAAATTTGGACCCTTCAAATAAAGTGACAAACTACTGAATTCAGCAGATAATGAACAATTTTATTTATGCAGTTAAATAAAAGTGTCTTGATTATCTACTAAGTGTATTCATTGCTGTTACATTGATACATTGTTGACATGTTACTGAGAGTCTGTTAAGTGTTTATTTAATCTAGAAAGGACCACTCCAAATAAAGTGTCACCAAATTAGCAAATAAACAGTAATTGTGTTTTAAAGTGTGCAGAAGTGTGTTCTCTGAAGAGCACGATGTGCAATCTTTCACGTAAAAGGCCAGTCTGGCTGCAAGTTTTCATTCCAACACAGCAGGAGCACACCTGATCAGTTGTTAAAGACTGAGACTAACTGATTAAACAAGCTTATTTAGGACAGATACCCTTTGCAGATAGGACTGGATTTTCTGGTGTGATTTTGCTGATCCTCTAACATTACTCTGCATATCTAGTAGGCTGCGTTTTTAAGGCTCTGGAACACCAGCGAACCACAGTGAGAGCCATTATCTCCAAATGGAGAAAACTTGGAACGGTGACGGATCTTCCCAGAAGTGGTCAGCCTATTAAAGTTCCTTTAAGAACACATTAATGACTCATCCAGGAAGTCACTAATCATAATTTGAGGAAATGCAGGCCTCGCTCACCTCAGATACGGTCAATATTCGGGACACCATTAGCAAAAGTGGTATCCATGAGAGAGCTGCAAGGGCGAAAACCACTGCTAACCAAGAGAAAAGCAAAGGCTCTGACATTTCCCAAAAAAACCCTTGTTGACCTCCAAACCTTCTGGAATAAAGTTCTGTGGAAAGTGGAACTTTTTAAAAGCTGGGAGTCCTGTTATCTTGTGTAAAACAATCACAACATCAGACCAGCAGTCAAATGTGGGGGGTGTAGTGACATGGGTGATTGTTGTTTCTGGGCCTGGGTGACTTGCTATAACTAACAAAACCATGAATCCTACTCTCTACTAGAAAATCCTGAGGGAGAATCATCATTCCAGGACAATGATCTGAAGCACAAGAGCCAGTCTACCTCTGAAAAAGAAAGGAAGTTAAGCTTTGGAGTGGCCCAGTCAAAGTCCTGGCTTAAACCCCTTTGACATGCTGTGACAGAACCTTAAAGCTGTGGTTCATGCTCTCCATTGTAGCTTGACTAAAATAGTTCTCCAAAGAAAAGTGGTCTCCATTTAAAGGAAGTATTTGGTAGTTAAATATTGAGTTTTTTGAGTGTTTTGTCCTTCTTGTCTTAAATAAATTAAATCTGTTTAAAAATATGCAAAAAATAGGGGAAATCAGGAGGGGGCAAATACTTGTTCACAGCACTATAACCATACCAGCACCAGTATACATCCCATTTTTGCCCAGTGTACTCTTTCGTCCTTATGCCATTAAAGCTTTCTCTGCAACAGAAAGGACACTTGAAGGCAGGGCGAGTTCTCTGTTGAACAATGACTGCAAGGTCTGGAGATATTTTTGGAGCTGGTAAATTATTTACTTAGACTTACTATTTTTTCAAAAGAAAAAAACCCAAAAATATAAGCTATGTGTATCAACCCTCCGTGTATAGCTTTAACTTACACAAGATCTTCCTGTTAATGGGCTTTTAAATGGCAACCCTGTCACTGAACAACGTTGTTTCAGGCATGGCTGGAAAATTCTGTGGTCATGTGTTAGATTTTTGTGTTGCTGTTCCAGTGGCTTTTTTCCTGGGTGAGTGTCATTCTTATCAATGTTAGTGAACTTCAGTTTTCAACCCCTCTTCCTCTTTGTGAAGGCAGATTTGTTGCACTCACAACTTTTGGCACCATTTATTTATCAACTGATATTGTATTGAATGACAGATACCTAAGATTTTGGCAACGTTAAAACGCCTGTTAAACAAATAACAGAGTGTCACGATTGGCCCCTCCCAGTCCTGTCCATATGTTTGTGTTTTGGTTTTGGTTTTAGTCCAGGTGCGTTTGTTTTGGTTTAAGTCCCGCCCCCTGTTTGGTTACTCCGCCCCTGATTGTGTTCACCTGTCCCTCGTTGCCCTTTATTATTTAAGCCGTGTGTGCCCTTAGTGGTTGCCGGTCTTTGTTTGATGTCTCGGTCTCTGTTTTGGTTTTTGATTCTCTGTTTGCTGTGTTTATTCTGGTTTTTCATGTCTGCCCCCTGATCTATCCGTGTTGGCTCTATGACCCTGGACTGTCTTGACTATGACCCTGGATTTGCCCTTAATAAATCTTGCTTATCTTATCCGCCCCCTCGCTCCGCATTACGCAGAGGCAGTGGTATTTATATTTTCTATGTGGATAATTTCAGAAAGCAGACACCAATTTTCCCCAGGAAACAGCAACAAATCAAACATTAAATGCCATTAACATCAGTGTGTAGTTTTCTTGAGTCAGGTTCAGTCAAGCATGCAGCTTTATCCAGCTGTTCTGCACCACTTTTACAATGACATATGATTCTTCCTTTTACTTATCTGTACTGAAGAGGATCTGAATGATGTGATGTATGTTATTGATCATGATTTTTGGCAAGTCCTGCTTAGAATTTCAAGTAGAAAGTCAATGCGTAGTACCACCTGAGACCCCAGCAGATGTTGTTCATGTTATGCATCTAGCCAACTACAGAGCAGCAGTCTAAGAAACATGCCCTCCACATTTACACTATTCAAAGAATATAGCACTCAGGAGGCTGAAAAGGACTACATGTAGGGGGGGGGGGGATGTAGCGATGCTTGTGTGCTGTACATAGATAGACATGAAGCACAGAACTCATTGACGTGATTGTTTTTCCTCTGGTTTTGTATTTCATTTTATAACCCATATAGGATGTCTTGACTTGATGTAAACAGCAGTAAAAGTTTTATTTATTTATTTACAGTAATAATTTTATCTACATTGGGAGATGTAGGTAAAGAGTCTCTTGCTGTCTTCAAACACAGACTGAAGATGCATCTCTTTACACAGAGCTTAAATGAGCATTGAATTAAGTATTGTTTGCAATATATTGTGCTGCACTTATATTACATTTTATTGTATTGCACTGTGTATTGTAGTTTACTGTATTGTATTGCATTGTAAGGCACGGAGTTCTGTGTTCAGCTCTGTTCCTTTTTTCTGGGTATCTACAGTGACTTGTTTCTAGCAGTATCTGAGCTCAGGACCGTCTTATGATTTCCTAAAAATAGCACCAAGAAAAGCTAAAAAAGAGCTAGTCCTAGCAAACTGTTAGAAATACAAGTACTGTGCAGGTACTTTTTTATTCAGCAAGGTACAAACAATGTAAATGTTTCTTCAAAGGTACTAAGGACAATAATTTGGATTTGAGTGACAATTGGAACACTTTTCAGGAAAGATCCTCTGTTTATCACAGAGACAGACTCCATTTAAGTTGCTGGGATCTACATTTTTATCTTCAAAACTATGAGAAGGCATCTAGTTAAATCCATCCATTTTCCAAGCCGCTTCTCCATCAGGGTCGCGGGGGGGTGCTGGAGCCTATCCCAGCAGTCATCAGGCAGAAGGCAGGATACACCCAACCATCACAGGGCAGACAGACACTCACACACAGGGGCAATTTAGCACATCCAATTGGCCTGGCCTTGGCATGTCTTTGGACTGCCAGGGAATCGAACCCAGGCCCTCCTTGCTGTGAGGCGACAGCGCTACCCACCGCGCCACCGTGCCATCCAAGTTAAATGTGACATGAAAATAGAGCAGTAAAAATAAACAGCAACTCATCTGCTACTAATGGATACTTCGCTATCACAACGCAGCACAAACAGGAGCTAAAGGAATAAGTAGTTGAAGTTAGTTGAAGTTCGTAAGTCTACAAATTGCAGCGTAACAAAGTTGGATAGAATTTTTTGAAGGACACTGCTGAATGTAAGAGCACTAACTATCAAAGCCAGCACTGTCAATGATCTTATTTTTGAACAGAAACTGGATTTTATGATACTAAAACCTGGCTTACTTCTCTGAAACTCTCCATAGAATTATAATTTTCTCCATACCGTATGGGAAGGTAAGAAAGGAGATGTACTAGCTGTTGTTTTTTCCAGTATTTTTAATTGTAGAAACATTTTTACAATTTGAAACAGTTTGAATATCTTGCTTTTCTACTTAAAGGTCAGGAGCCAGTCTTGCTGGCAGTTGTTTATCGTCCACCCAAATACGCACCATCCTTCTTACCAGAATTGTCTGAACTATGGTCCATCTGTGTATCTAATCATGTTATGATTCTTCTGACAAATGATTTAAATTTTTATGTTGATGAAGCCTCAGGCAAAAAATGCTACCGAATTCATGCACATTTGATTTTACTCAACACATAACTAGTCTGAAATCTTCACTGTCACACTTTAGATTTAGTCATGTCACAAGGTTTATTTATTAACATAAATTAAATCCTTGATATCGCTATCTCTGACCACTACTGTATGTTTTTAGTATGTCTGCTTCTGTTGGCATAAAATACAGAGTAACAAAAATTAAGAAATGCAGTGTTTTAACACATCAGCGGCTGCTTTTAGTAACACTCTACATTACAGATCTCCTCCACATATTAACTCAACAGTGTATGATATGGTCAACAACTTTAACTGTAAACTAAGATCATTTTTCAGATGATGCTGCACCAGAAAAAACTAAAGAAAAGGCCTTCACCACAAGAATGCAATGGAAAAATGATAAATCATATAAATCATATCATAAAAATGATAAATCAGATAAATCAATTGAAAAGAGACTGTCGCAAAGCAGAATGGAAATGGAGGAAAACTAAACAAACTATTCACTATTCACTATGAAATCCAGTACGAACAGAGAGATATAAATAAACTTGATCTCTACATATTTAACTGATTGACAGTATTTTGTAAACAAAGGTGAGCATATCTCAGATAAGCATGATATTCTCTGTGGTGTACCAAAAGGCGCTATACTTGGTCCACTTTAGCTTTCTTTGTATATGCTGCCACTTGGTCAGATTATTAAGAAGAGAAGAATGGCAACAGTTTTCATACATATACAGATAATACAGAGCTGTATTTACCTGTGGCTCCAAAAAATGTTAGTTCAGTAGATAAACTTGCTACATGTCTGTCCAGCATAGCGGTAATGATTTGTTTTTATGCACCAAAGATCTGGAATGCATTACCAATAAATATCCGTTAGGGTCTTTGTGTCAGTGTTTTTAAAAAACAGTGAAAAAATGTTTAAATATTTTTTTAATTATTCAATAATTTTATATTATTTTTGTTTCCTGGTTTTAATGGACTATTACTATTACTTCTGTGTTTTTTCTTTTTATTTATACCTTTTATATTGCACTTTTTAATTAATACATGTATTTATTAATGTATGTATTAATTTCTGCTATTTATTACTTGTTTTTACTTTGTATTTTGTGAATCAATTTGAGCTGCATTTTGAATGTATGAAAGGTGCTATGTACACCATAACATTATGACCACCTCTTTGTTTCTACGCTCATTGTCCACATCAGCTCCACTTACTATATAGGTGCACTTTAGTTGTGCAATTACAGATTGTAGTCCATCTGTTTCTCTGATACTTTGTTAGCCCCTTTAAACCCTGTTCTTCAGGACCCCCTCAGGACAACCACAGAGCAGGTACTATTTTGGTGGTGGATCCTTCTTAGCATTGCAGTAACACTAACAAGGTGGTAGTGTGTTAGTGTGTGTTGTGCTGGTCTGAGTGGATCAGACACAGCAGTGTTGCTGGAGATTTTAAACACCGTGTCCACTCACTCACATCAGCGTTACTGCGGTGCTGAGAATGATCCACCACCCAAATAGTACTTGCTCTGTGAGGGTCCATGAAAGGACTGACCAATGAAGAAGAAAGAGAAGCAGATGGACTACAGTCTGTAACTGTGGAACTACAAAGTGCAGCTATAGAGTAAATGGAGCTGATAAAATAAACAATGAACATAGAAACAAGGAGGTGGTCATAATGTTATGCCTGATCTGTGTAAATAAACATTCAATAAATGATTCAATAAATCATTATTATTATTATGCAAGGCTGATGTTAGAAATCATGGTAGAAATCAAAGGAGAAGAAAGGAGAGAGACTGATAAGGCTAAGGCTGACAGACGTGGTGAGGATAGTTATATTATAGGCAAGGGGTAGAGCAAGAAGTGGTAGGAGTGCTTAGAAATCTTTTTCATTAATTGTACTTTTCACCCTTATTTCAATTCTATTACGCAGTATTCACATACATGAGTTCTGAAACTTTTCAATAAATGTGATATTTACGTAGTTTATATATTCATGTTTCATATTCTATATATTTTACTACACAGCCCAAAGCTGTTGAATAGCTACTGTGAATCCAGGAGTTGTCAGCGTACATCCCTAGTGTCCCGAGTAGAAATGACAATAATACCTTTATCTGAGTTTGAATAGATGTATTTGGTGTGTCCCATTAAGCTGGAGTGCTGGTTACTGTGGAAAGCATTTGCTTGTGGCGTTTTAATTAGTGTTGCTTTTTTCGGTCGTTTTGTTGGGCCATTCCACATTTTTATCATTTGATTTGATGATCATTTTATAGCTTTTGTTTGCTTACTCGCATGTGTTAAGAGATTAAATAAAACTGGAGTAGATTAGATTCACTTAACCACGTCGTAGGCCTGCCATGTGTTATTGCTGGTTACTCAGCATGTCATGGACTGACTTTTTGAAGATGGTAGGCAAAACAGGCGCTGCTAATGGGTACCACAAAGCATTTTATTTCTTTATTTTGTGCATCAGTGGGTGGCATTATGCTGGTTTTGCCAGGCCTGACTGTGGGTTTGCATGACTTTTTATGATCTTGGGTTAGTGAGCATGCTCTTAGGGTAGAAGATCAATCACCACTCACTGCACTTTGTGATTTATCATCATTATCTGGAGGGAATGAGTGTTTATGTGTGTAGGCATGTGTGTGCATGTGCATATGTGTGTGCTGTGCATGTGTGTGCCTATGTATGTGTGTGTGTGTGTGTATGTGTATATGTATGTGTATGTGTGGAGCAGGGGGTGGTTTTGAGGGCCGTTCTCTCTGATGAGAAAGTCAGGGAAAATGTGGGCTTGCTGGTGTTGTTCATCCTGAGCGTAGGGGCATGCTCCCTTCCTTCACGAATCTGGAACTGACTAATAATAACTCTTCGCCAGACAGCGGAGGACGGGAAAACATAAATGGGTGAAACGTCATTCCTTCTCTTTCACTTCTCCTCTGCCAATCACATCATTCTCTTTACAGAGTCATCCCCATTCATGAAACATTCATTACACTACACATTTATATGAATAAATCATCCAGCCCACCACTTCCCCTCATATTTTTATAACCTATATGCTTATAGCATTTAGAGCACTTTTTTGGTAATTATTTATGTTTTGCTAAAAATAAAGGTGACTACGTTTCACTCTGTCTACCAGTATCAGTCTGGTTTTATTGTGACACAGACACTGGAAAGATAAAAATGATGTTTGAAATGAAATAGCAGCAGTTACAAACTGTAGAAGAAAAAAAGAGACCAAATATAGGCCTAATAGAAGAAAAGTAGAGACCCAAAACTGGTCCAATAGAAAGAACAAAAAGGCTTAAAACATCACGGTATAAATGAAATAACAGAACAAGTGCAAACTATAACAGATAAAAGAAGACGCAGGCGCAAGTGGCAAGATATTAGACTTTGTTTTAAGGGCACAGTAAGTATTTGCCTGATTAACTGTCTAAGTTACATAACATTATCTCAGCTATATTATATTGCTCCTATGGTCCACTTACTAATAGCTAAGATAACATGTACCCAGGTGTTAAGCCATTATGGAGAGATGGTGAGGTTACATCTGCGTTTATGTTCAAGTATCAGTTTGTATTCTTATAGTCGGCATCACATATGTAAATTTTGGTAGATAAAAGAAGACATAATACACTAAGCACATGCAAGTATGCTCAGCTGTGTTTTTAATGTGGATTTAAAGGCCTCTTTTTACAAACCCTATGTCCAGAAAAGCTGGGACATTTTGTAAAATTCAATAAAAACAAGAGTCTGTGATTCATTCATTTTTTTTATCTAACTGACAAAAGCACGAAGAAAGGATTTCCAGTGTTATCACTAACCAACTTAATTGTATTTTGTAAATATAAACAAATTTAGAAATTGACGCTTGTAACACATTCAAAAAAAAGTTGGGACAGAGGCGTGTTTACCACTTTGTCACATCACCTTTTCTTTTAATTACACCTTTTTAAACACTTGGACAATGTGGATACTAATTGTTGCAGTTTTGCATGTGTAATTGTTTTATCATTCTTGCTTGAAACAAGACTTCAGCTACTCAACAGTCTGTGGTCATCGTTGTCTGACTCTCCTCTTCATGATGCGCCATGCGCTGTCAGTTGGAGACAGATCTGCACATGCACTCTGCCTACAAAGCTATGCTGTTGTAACCCAGAGAATAGCAGAGCAGAATGAGGCCTGGCATTGTTATGCTAAAGTAACCTTAGTCCTCCCAGGAAAACCATATACCAATATCTCAATATACGCCTCTGCGTCAATTGTACCTTCACACACATGCAAGTCACTCATGCTGTGAGCAATGATGCACCCTCATGCTATAACAGATGCTGGCTTTTCCACCTATCGCTAAAAAAGTCTGGATGGTCCCTTTTGTCTTTAGCATAGAGAAATAAAATGTGGAATCACAACAGCACACATTTCCAATGTCTTTTGGACCATATGAAATGAGCTTGGTGCTGCTCCTGCAAAGAACTGGTGTATGGCTTTCTCCTTGCTGGATTTTCAATTTGAATTTCTTGATGCAGTGGTGGACTGTAGAGTTAGAACAGTCTTCTGAGGTACTCCTGAGGTAGGTCCATGTGGCTATATTCAATACAGTAGCATGACGGCTTCTCATGCAATGCTGTTTGAGGGCTTGAAGGTCACGCACAACAGTGGCTTCCGGCCTTGCTCTACACTTTCTTCAGATTCCCAAGTACAGTAAAAGGTGAAACTCTTTTGAATGTTCTTCCTGAACTGTTTGACAATTCTCACACAAAGTGATAAGCCATGAAATATCTTTGTTCCTTATACACCCAATCATGATGCCCTCACCTGGTACCAACTCACCTGCTTGTTGTAAAATGTGTCAAAATGGTATAAATTACTTATAAATTACTCTTACTTTGCCCTTATCCCAACTTTTTTTGAGTCTATTGCAGGAATCAAACTCAAAATATGTTTATATTTGCAAAATACAATCAAGTTGGTCAGTCAAAACATTAAAAGTCATTCCTTTGTACTTTAGTCACGTAAATAAAAGTTTAAGAAAATGAACAAATCGCAGATTCCTGCTTTTATTGCTTTTACAAAATGTCTTACAAAAAACTTTATAAAATGTTTGCAGATATGGGGTTTGTACTTTTACGCCCTTGAATTGTTAAGTCTTTGTGATACTTCCTTTCATTATTGTCTTTGCCTGGAGGTTTTCGGTATCCTTACAGCAGCAGATACACTCAACCCCACAGCTACTGATCGTTGTGCCTCATCCCTCCTTCTTCTCACTCAATACTTAGCACTCACTCACATCCACCTTTCTCTCCCACTCTTATCCTTTTTCCCCCTTTTTCTGTCCCAGCTCTTCTACTGGTCTATTTTTTCCTTTCTTTGGCTGTGGGAGTGGAGGGATCACTGTTAGACAGAAATAGAATGGGACAGATGCAGTTTTGGGTCCCAGGATGCTCATTGATCTCAAATCAGCGCTCTCGAGATGGCCGCCTGGATGGTGAGTCATCCCCCTCGACTCATTTCATTCATCTGCCTTCCAGTCTGTCTGCTCTTCAACCCCCCTGCCCTATTCACAGCTTGGTTTTTTATAGTCTCAATCTAGCTTTGTGAGTATCTGTGGGTTAAGCGAGTGAGGTATGATTTAATTACAGAGCCTGAAGTTTTATAACTACCTCACTGATCACCACACTGAGCTAGCACTTGGCTTCCTGCTGCTACACATTAACAGCAGGCACATGGTAACTGGCTTTATTGGAATTGCTCACCACAGTCAAATATAGTGCAACATGAGGCCACGAAGTTAAGGCAAAGTGGTATATATTTTATTTGCATGGAAAAGCATTATCCTGGGTGAGTCATTCATTCTAGCTTCTGACAGCTAGTGCTACTAGGGCAACACCCTTTTGGGCAGTTGTGCATTCCTCCTGCAGGATCTGTAACAGCTTCTTGCCAACCTTAACGCCCTCCAGTGGTTGCATTGTATAACTGTAATTTCAGTGTCCAGCACAGCCTATACACTTTCATTTTCATAACATGCTTTTTATTCACTGAATATCTCTTATGGTACCATGCCGGACCTGTAGTCTTGTTCAACCCTCATGCAAAGTTAAATAAAGTTTAGGTTTTTAACATAACAATAACATGAATTCTAGCAAAATTGCATTTATGAAATAATGCTTCAAGCTGAAGTAAATGTAGTTGCAAAATAACTTGAGCAGGAGTAAACAAGCATCATCCAGCACGGGAACTTTGGTTAGACTTTATTATGTTTGTTAGGCCACAATGCACTATTCCTCTCTTATTTTTGACTATGCACTAGTCAAGAATAAAATGCTAGAGCTCAAAAGTGAGGTGATAGCAATGACAAAACAGCCCATATGCTGTCGAGTATGGAAGGGAATAAAATCAACACCAATACTAGTAATTAGGAGCTAAATCTGAACAACTGAAGTTTAACTGAGGAAAAAGTCGAGTTGTTTTTTTTTACAAATGAGCGTGAGCTGTAGGAGTGTTTAAATTCTGAGCAGTTGAAAATGATGTGAAATTTAATTGTAGCCAATTTAAGTGTAGCCAAGCATGCTAAATGCAGTGTTGGGGTAGTTACTGAAAAAAAGTGAATCAGAAATTACTAATTGCTTCTTTTAAATATTCGACTCATTAATTTCAGAAAAAAGTCGCAGTAAATACAATAAATATCAGTATAAGCTCCTGTCACTCTCCCTGTCTTTAACCAAGACAAAGCCAGTAATGCTTACATAAAATAACGAATTTGTGCTTGAATTTCACAGATAATGCAGATCGAGAAACCTGTGATTTAAATAAATCACTTGCAATTAATTTTGCTCTCTTAGAAACATGAATAGTGCAAGTAATTACATTATTAATTATTTATTAAGCCAGTAACTAATGCCATTACAACAATGTGTTACACTATACAGAAAAAAAGTAATGACATTAAATTTTTTTAGGCAATCACTGAGATGTAAACAAAGTCATTTCAAAGGTTTGATGTGAATTTGTTCATCAGATGGCAGTGATGACTGTGGTGGTGATCAAAACCAGAGTTTTATCTGCAATGATAACTCATCTACATGTCTGAGTTGGGATGTAAATGGCACAATAGTGGTAAATCCAAGAAAGTATGTTTTCTTTAGGTACTACTTTGATGCACAAGGTCTTGCATGCACCACTTGGCCATTAGTGGATTTAAAAAAAAAAATATGTTAAAAGCCAAAACTATTGCAAAACAATGTTTCAGATATCAGGCAGCACTTTTTTTATCCTTTTATGTAATACATTTCTGTGAGGGAGCTTATACAGACACCAAACCTTTCAGACATCTGGTTCCTATCACCACCACTGTAAACTGTTCTGAATTTCTCTAGAATGGGGTTTTCCCATCAAACCACTCTTAATGACTCTTCACATCTCAACCATTTAATTATGCAGATATTTAGAGAAATCAGTGGAATTCCCCATTAAAGTGTTACTTTGTACCATGCTACCTCTAATATTGGCTAAATGTAACTAGACAGTTTTCACTTTTATATCTACCATACCTGTTCAGTGTGGTGAAGAGAGAGGTCATTATCTGAAGAGTTGAATCAGTTTTCTTAGAGTGTGGACAAAAACACTTAAGTGCGTGCAGTAGTCATGAGGACAAGGAGTAGTCATGGAGGAAAAGTTATTACTGTAGAGGTTCTGCACCAGTTAAAGGAATGTACAGGATGTTTAGTAGAGCTGCAACCTATTAACCAGCGGTGACTGGCGTTACAAACTAAAGAGCTTCTGCGCGGCGTTGCGGCCGGACTGTGAGTATGAAACGGTCTGTTAAGTAACATTTCTGCCGGTAGTGTCTAAACATCACGTGCGAATGTTTCCTAGGTGCATCCAGCAAGCGTGATTGGATCAAACCACCTGCTGTGCGCGTGTAACTGCATCCTGCATTGATGTACGAGCTGCCGTTTTGCCTCGGAGGTATAAATGATTACAGGATTATCTCGCTGTTTGTGGTCTGCTGGACTTTTGGTCTGCTGGACTCAGTTTTTAGTCTTTGGTTTGGTGAATTTTGTTTTTTTGTTAGTTTTTGGTTTAGTATGTCTTCCACGGCCTGGCTGAAGCTGCACAGCTGGCTAAATTAGTCCTTTCCAGCTTCAATTGAAATTTGTGTAACTGGAGGGCTGAAAGCAGTGGTCTGTTTATTTGTTGGCGTGGGTACAGCTAATGGTTTAATACGGATGTGAGTATCCATAACTTGGTACAGCTTGACTACAGCCAGTGTGCTGTGGATATTATTATTATTATTATTATTATTATTATTTGTTCTCTAGTATTTTTTTGCTGCTCCTTATTATTAGTATTGTTTTAATACTTTTGGATTTACTTTTCTTGTCTCTGGTTTTGTTTTATGAGCTGAAGACCCTGGGTGTGAAGAGGCTGGTTTTTGCCTTTGGTGTTTTCATAGTTTTTTTGCTTGATTAATTGGAATTTGCACTTATTTGTAGTGATTTTAGGTTTATACCAGTTCTCTCCACCCAGTGCCCTCTGGCCTTTTTAATACTGAGTTAAGCATGACTGGTTTTAGCTTGGCTAATGACTATTAGCCATTAACTAGTATTTTAATTGTTATAATAAAGTGGTTTGTTTTTAAGATTATACCAGTTGAATTTCTGAATCCTGAGGTATAGTTAATTGAAACTCCTTGTTACGAATTTCATCTTGTATGTGTGTCGCCACATGTGCAGGACGGGCATTATAAATCAGGTGTGTTGAAACACTAAACTATACAGTTTGGTGGCCCCTCAGTCCTGAAACTGAAGAATCCTTCTCAAGTTAGCGGTACTGTTAAAGCTGAAGGCAGCCTTGAACCCATATGTTCTTATATTCTAAACAGCTACTGCCTTCTTGTGGTCAGTTGGGGAACTTTATATATTTCTCACATTATTTCAACACTGAATATGGCATTCCTTCATATCCCCTTTACGTTCCACTGAAATAGTTACAAATATGAATTTCTTTCAGCCATTATAGAAAATACACAGAGAGGGAGAGAGAAAGACTGTGTGGGCAATTTCTGTGTTGACTTCAACTGTCCGTTTTTAATATGAATGTTTAAGAAGACATGACCTTGCCTTTTTCAATACAATACAAATGCGTGCATTCCATTTCAACCAAAGCAGGTAATGTAGGCCTAGTTATATTCAATGCATTTTTTATTTGTTTATCTGACTGTAGATGAAAGGGTTTAAGCATCCATCAACATCACAGATTTAAACGATCATGAGCCAGAAAAGGTTCCAAGAAACTATTGCCAACAGGATTGTGAGCAATATGGGACCATCATCCCTAACACCAAGCCATTGGCCAAGTGTAGACAGCATCATATTACTGTCAAAGCTGACTGGAGTGTCGTCACAGTTCATTTTCAGTGAATCACTGCACCCCAAGCCTCAGCAGATATTTGAACACCAACATTTGTCCAACATAATAAGTGGTGATTTATTTGGAGGTAAAGCAAGACAAGCAGCTTCTCTATAGGCAGAAGGCCAAGGCTAAATATTTATATATGCTAAGAGGTATGTGAAGAGATAAGCTACAAAATAGCAAAATTTTACATGTATTCAATTAAATATAATTTACATAACATAATAGTAAATACTGAGCACATGCAAATCTCTCATATGCTTAAATATTTTGTAGGACAATGCTTTACAATCTCAAAAACATTCACTACCAGTTTTCAAGTTGATTTATGTCCAGTGAAGCTGTAGTATATGGTCAATTACCAGTGGTGGACAGTAACTAAGTAAATGTAATTTGTTACTGTACTTAAGTAGTTTTTTCGTGTATCTGTACTTTACTTAAGTTTTTCCATTTTGGGCGACTTTTTCCTTTCACTCCACTACATTTCAGAGTCTAATATCCGACTTTTTCCTCCACTACATTTTGAGAAATCTGTCGTTCCTTTTGTTTTCTGTGTGTATAAAAATATAACATGTCAAAATAAAAGAAGTGCAAAGCCAGAGCACCAATCAGGGCCCAGCGGTCACTTTGTTCTCAGCTTGTTTTGACCTGTTGGTCATACCGACCCAGTGCAGCACACGGTTCAACGTCAGTGCAGCAGTGTAAACATTTTGGAGCACATGCGTCACCTAAATGATGAACTAACCTAACCTGTAAATAGATCACAATATAGAAATATGTCCACATATGCAGTCGTGACTGGCCTGTTTCTTTTTTTCTGAATTCATACAAACACTTTCATTTTATTGTAAATTAGTTTGGGTTAGTTTATGTTTATGAACAGAGGCCTACAGATCAACACAGTAAAGGAGCTCATCTGTGATCCTGAGTTTAAAGCCAGTTTTTATTAAACTTGTAACTAATTTACAAAGTAATCTGAAACTGAAACTTTGCTTGTGTGTAAAAAGTGATTTCAGAGCCACTCGGTTCTCCCTGATGGAAACTGTTTACCTTCAGTGTTTTGTGCTTCTGATCATTTTAATAGACGTCAGCGTCACTAATTAATGACGTTCTATTAAAAGACTGGTTTACCAAGAGAGACGCTGGAGGACTTTCACCTGAAATGAGTTCATGAAGCCAGTCTGGTTATAAAAATGATAACAGGACATCAGAGCCAGAATTACTCTTTTAGTACTTTTACTTTATACTTAAGTACATTTGAAGGTAAATACTTTAGTACTTTTACTCAAGTTGAGGTCTAGAGTAAGAACTTCTACCTTTACTGGAGTAATATTTTACTTTGGGCATCTCTACTTTAACTCAAGTACATGATTTGTGTACTTCATCCACCTCTGTCAATTACAATAGTAGACATAATAATTTCCCTGACTTAGTACACAAAAAGACAGAAAACTCATTAACACAAATTCCATATGTAATAGAAATAGTGGGCAGGTGGTGACTAATAAGCAGGTGCCTCAGCTTCAGAACCTGCCCACTGGCTTCTGTTTTATCTTTGTTTTGAGTCAACAGGTTTTGTATTATTTTACTTCTTAATAATATATTGTGATTATAGTCCATGTTTATCAATTGTAAGCTTCATATGCAGCAGAAAAAGATAACTTTATGGATTAAAAAATCTTGGGGAATTGCTTTCATGGGAGGTAACCTACAAAACATGGGGCTATTCCAAAACAGGTCAATGTAGAATATCATACAGTGGTGTTAAATCAACACCTAAAGAGTTCAACACTACTTTGCACCATATGGTCCAACTATACAGAGAGTTAAAATCACATTCTTACAGTACTAAACTTTCAGTGTTAATTTCACACTAAAAAAGTGTCAAAAAGAGCACTTGCAGCGTACAATGTCACATACACTGGCATTGTTCATAATTAATATTTTGGGATGTTTAACACTCTTGGTGTTGTTTGTGCTCCAGCACCAACACCAGAAATCTTCCAACACTACTTCAGCTCTATTGGACAGAATAACATTTAACACAAGAATATAACAAATTGTTGTATTGTTGTACTTAACAATACCTACATTTATAGAAAGATAAGATTAAGATGACACTAAAATAAAGACAAAAGGCCTGATCTGATCAGTACAGGCTGCTTCGATACCATACTCTCCTAAGAAGCTATGTTAACTAACAGAGCCTTCTCTACCTAATAAGACATATAAGCAGTTGCTTAGTGCCCAGGGAGCCCCTAATAAAGTCTGAGTTATTACTGTACTATTATGTTGTATAATCAGAATCAGAACCCTTTATTGATCCCAGAGGGAAAATGCAGTTGTTATAGTTGCAACCATTTATGTAAAAGAATAAACACTTTAATAATTTAAAACAAAGATAAAGAGAAATTTGCAATATGTACATGAGATTTAAGTACTCATGAATACAGTAAAGTGGCGGTGACTGTGATAATAAATAGTAAACGTCTAGTATAAAGCAGTTCAAATTATTGTACCTCTTAGTTATTGCACACAATTATTATTATTATTACACATATGAACTGTTTGGTATTGAGTTTTTCACAGATGAACCACACATTGTGAATCACACACTGAGGGAGGAACTATAGAGTTTGATGGCCACAGGTAAGAATGACCTCCTGTGGCGCTCTGTGGTCATTTCG
This sequence comes from Pygocentrus nattereri, assembly GCF_015220715.1. Taxonomy (NCBI): domain Eukaryota; kingdom Metazoa; phylum Chordata; class Actinopteri; order Characiformes; family Serrasalmidae; genus Pygocentrus; species Pygocentrus nattereri. The sequence continues at coordinate 47,135,398 of NC_051215.1, forward strand.
GGAGAATGAGTCTTGCACTGAATGAGCTCCTGCATCTCATCACCGTGTCATAGAGTGGGTGAGAGCCACTGTCCATAATGGCCTGCAGCTTAGACAGCGTCCTCCTGTCCAACACGGCCGTCAGCGAGTCCAGCTCCACACCCACAGCATCACCGGCCTTGCAGATCAGTTTGTTGAGTCTGTTGGCATCTGCCACCCTCAGCCTGCTTCCCCAGCATGCAACAGCATAGTGGATAGCACTCGCCACCACAGACTCATAGAAGATCCTGAGCATAGTCCGGCAGATCTTGAAGGACCTCAGGCGCCTCAGAAAATAGAGACGACTGTGGCCCTTCCTGTAGAGGGCGTCAGTGTTCTTAGCCCAGTCCAGTTTATTGTGAATATACACACCCAGATATTTGTAATCCTCCACAGTGTCCACACTGACCCCCCTGATGAACACAGGGGTCACTGGTGCCTTGTCCCTCCTCAGGTCCACCACAAGTTTCTTTGTCTTTGTCACATTGAGCTGCAGTTGGTTCTGCTTGCACCATGCGTCCTTCACTGTCGCCCCGTACTCATCCTCTTCACCCTTGCTGATACATCCAACTATTGCCGAGTTGTCAGAAAACTTCTGAAGGTGGCAAGTCTCTGTGCAGTAGCTGATGTCTGTGGTGTAGAGGGTGAAGAGGAAGGGAGAGAGGACAGTTCCTTGTGGAACTCCAGTGTTTCTGACCACTCTGTCCGACACACAGTGCTGCAGGCATATATACTGTGGTCTGCCAGTCAGGTAGTCAACAATCCAGGACACAAGGGGGGCATCTACTTGCATCACTGTTAGCTTATTACCCAGAAGAGCAGGCCAGACGGTGTTAAATGCACTGGAGAAGTCAAAAAACATGACCCTCACAGAGCTGGCTGGCTTATCCAGGTGAGCGTAGACTCAGTTGAGCAGGTAGATGATGGCGTCTTCAACTCCCAGGCAGGGCTGATAGGCAAACTGGAGAGGGTCTAGAAAAAGCTGGACTATGGCTTGGAGCTGATCCAAGACGAGCCTCTCCATGGTTTTCATGACATGGGACGTCAGTGCCACTGGCCTGTAGTTCTTGGCGTCACTGGGTTGTGGCATCTTTGGAACAGGAACAATGCAGGACATCTTCCACATCATAGGGACCCTCTGGAGACTCAGGCTCATGTTGAAGACATGTTGCAGTACTCCACAAAGCTGGGAGGCAAGCTAAGATGCTTGAGTGAGGAGGAAAGAACTGGTTAATCATGTCTCAAAAAGCCAACATATGCATCTGGAGCTAAAAAATGAAGGAAAAGGAGATGAGCAGAAAAAGCTTTTTGGTGGTAAAGTTATGCCATTTCTTTAAGCTTGTAGTTTTAATAAATATGGGGTCTGCTAATGAGAAATGTTCAATTCATTTTTCAGGTTTTTTTTTCAAGGTTCAATTTTTTTTTTACTGTCAATGTTATAGATGTAACCAACTTCTGTGTCTGTATGTTGACTAATCTAAAACCAATTTCATGCAAAGTTAGAGAGGTGGTTGCTTCGACATCATACCCTAAGCTCGGAGTTGAGAAAACCATTTCACCTTTCTAAGTAGTAATTCCCGGTTGAGGAAAGGTTTCCTTAGATTTTTCCTATAGTCAGAGGTGATACATGCTGAGGTAGAGGTTTCAGTCAAATTCAACACAAGTTTTATTTTCACAAAACCTACAAAATACAGACAAGGTTCACTAATTTTACAACAGCAGTTTAGCTTCCTCACTTAATGCAGGATTAGGTATTCAGGCTGTGATCACTCCTTGTGCACCTACCCATCAAAGCGTGATGTTTATACTCAACAGCCAGTCGCATGTAAGATGTTGAGGAACAAGAAATAACATAACTATCTGACAAATAAAGCATTTATAATTATAAAAATTCAGTTAAAAACTAAAGTGAGTAAGCAAGAGATACTGTGTTATGAGACACTTGTTTAATCAGTTTGTTTAAGTCTTCAAATGTTTCATCAGGTGACCTCTTGCTATGTTGAAGTGAAAACCTGCAGCCACGCCAGCCCTTTGCGGATAAGATTGGACATACTTATTATAAATGTATATAATATAGACAGCTTGTTCATTGTTATTCTTGACCTTTAATATTAAAGTACATTAGCTAGCATATTGTGTGGGGGGAGGTCTATGTAACTATGAAAACAGTCAGTGAGCAGACAAAAGAGACCACAGTGAATAAATGTAAGGTGGGGGAGCGATGATGAGGCAGACGTATATGCTGAGAGAAGCGAGATTTATTAGGGGCAAATCCTAATAGGGCAAAATAATCAGTCTAAACAGTCCAGGGTCAACGAGCCAACACAGAGAGATCAAGGGACAGACATGGCAAAAAGGAACACAGACTCAACGAGGCCAGAAAATCAAACACCATACAATACATATACATTTGGCTGACGCTCTTATCCAGAGCGACTTACAATGTGACTGTTGTTACACTGGTAGGCGAAGGCGGTGTTAGGAGTCTTGCCCAAGGACCCTTATTGGTATAGTGTAGTGTGCTTGCCCAGGTGGGGATTGAACCCCAGTCTACAGCATAGAAGGCAGAGATGTTACCCACTACACTAACCAACCACACAATACAATACAATACAATACAATACAATACAATACAATACAATACAATACAATACAATACAATACAATACAATACAATACAAACTAACAGGGGAAAACACAGGGCTTAAATACAGGAACAACGAGGGTTAACAAGACACAGGTGAAAACAATCAAGGGCAGAGTCTGGAAACAAGGGGGCAAGACAGGGAAGAATCAAAACAAGGAAGCACGTGGACAAGACCAGAAGTAAACTAAAGCACATGGAGGACTGGAAGGGGCCTATCATGACAATAAAATAAGATTCATCTGTTTGATTGAAGAGAATAATATATATATATGGTTCAAAGATGAATCAATTCTACACCAGAGAGTATATATATATATATAAAATTATGTTTTCATTCATATTTTATGTTTTAAAGTTCCCCTGATCAGTTAAATTATTAGGCATGAGATGTTAAGAATCTGCCAGGAAGGAGAGGTATTGTATGTCTATACTGACTCCACACACAGTGAGGGTGATTGTTTGATTGGACAAAGAATCTCCAAGGATCACAAATGGGGAACTGCAAACATTAGTTAGTGTCCTGGGGTCAAATCGTCCCAAATTAACATGCCACCTACACAACCACATGTTTTTTGGGAGGTTTGCCAGAAGATACACTCAAGTGCCTAAGCTTTGCGTGATGTACAGTGCATCCGGAAAGTATTCACAGCGCTTCACTTTTTCCACATTTTGTTTTGTTACAGCCTTATTCCAAATTGAATTAAATTAATCTTTTTCCTCTAAATTCTACACAAAATACCCCATTGTGACCATGTGAAAAACGTTTTCTCGAGAGTTTTGAAAATTTATTAAAATTAAAAAACAAAGAAATCATATTTACATAAGTATTCACAGCCTTTGCTTAATACTTTGTAGAACCACCTTTGGCAGCAACTACAGCCTCAAGTCTTTTTGAATATGATGCCACAAGCTTGGCACACCTATCTTTAGGCAGTTTTGCCCATTCTTCTTTGCAGTACCTCTGAAGCTCCATCAGGTTGGATGGGAGACGTCTGTGCACAGCCATTTTCAGATCTCTCCAGAGATGTTCAATCGGATTCAAGTCTGGGCTCTGGCTGGGCCACTCCAGGACATTCACAGAGTGGTCCTGAAGCCACTGCTTTGAGATCTTGGCTGTGTGCTTCGGATCGTTGTCCTGCTGAAAAATGAACCGTCGCCCCAGTCTGAGGTCAAGAGCGCTCTGGAGCAGGTTTTTATCCAGGATGTCTCTGTACATTGCGGCATTCATCTTTCCCTCTATCCTGACTAGTCTGCCAGTTCCTGCTGCTGAGAAACATCCCCATAGCATGATGCTGCCACCACCATGCTTGACTGTAGGGATGGTATTGGCCTCGTGATGAGCAGTGCCTGGTTTCCTCCAAACATGACGCCTGGCATTCACACCAAAGAGTTCAATCTTTGTCTCATCAGACCAGAGAATTTTGTTTCTCATGGTCTGAGAGTCCTTCAGGTGCCTTTTTGCAAATTCCAGACGGGCTGCCTTGTGCCTTTTACTAAGGAGTGGCTTTCGCCTGGCCACTCTGCCATACAGGCCTGATTGGTGGATTGCTGCAGAGATGGTTGTCCTTCTGCAAGGTTCTCCTCTCTCCACGGAGGAACGCTGGAGCTCTGACAGAGTGATCATTGGGTTCTTGGTCACCTCCCTGACCAAGGCCCTTCTCCCCCGATCGCTCAATTTAGACGGCCGGCCAGCTCTAGGAAGAGTCCTGGTGGTTCCGAACTTCTTCCATTTACGAATGATGGAGGCCACTGTGCTCATTGGGACCTTCAACGCAGCAGTAATTTTTCTGTATCCTTCCCCAGATTTGTGCCTTGAGACAATTTTGTCTCGGAGGTCTACAGACAATTCCTTTGACTTCATGCTTGGTGTTTGCGCTCTGACATGCAGTCAACTGTGGGACCTTATATAGACAGGTGTGTGCCTTTCCAAATCATGTCCAATCAACCACAGGTGGACTCCATTTAAGCTGTAGAAACATCTCAAGGATGATCAGTGGAAACAGGATGCACCTGAGCTCAATTTTGAGCTTCATGGCAAAGGCTGTGAATACTTATGTAAATATGATTTCTTTGTTTTTTAATTTTAATACATTTTCAAAACTCTCGAGAAAACTTTTTTCACATGGTCACAATGGGGTATTTTGTGTAGAATTTTGAGGAAAAAGATTAATATAATTAAATTTGGAATAAGGCTGTAACAAAACAAAATGTGGAAAAAGTGAAGCGCTGTGAATACTTTCCGGATGCACTGTAACTGGAACTTTCAGTGGGACTGTGTTCCATCGTTAGATCAGATCAAAACAGAGCTTTTTGGCAACAAACACCTGAAGTAGGTTTGGCGTAGACACAAAAATAGCCTTCCTCTCAAATGTGAAGTTTTGTGGTGGATCTTTTTAATTTGATACTGCAACTATCCTAATTGATGTTTTAATTTTAAGATGAGAGATAAGATAAGATAAGATAAGATAAGATAAGATAAGATAAGATAAGATAAGATAAGATAAGATAAGATAAGATAAGATAAGATAAGATAAGGCTTTATTGTCATTCGCATCACATGTGGTACATGAGGTGGAACGAAGTAGTGTACTCAAGGTCCCAGTTAACTCCCAAAAGTAACAATAAACAATAAATAGAAGGTAAAATAACAGCAGCATGAAACACAGAAGCTTGAGTACGAGCTAGAAGGTGTACATCTTAATACTGGTAATGTATAAAGTGGCATGTATAAAGTGACATGTGTAGGGGTGATATAGTGGAGGGGTGATATAGTGGAGGGGTGATATAGTGGGGGGGTGATATAGTGGAGGCACTGATTCAGTACAGCAGCAGAGATAAATCAGTGGACATGAAGTGCCATTGCAGTGATTGTCTAATTGGAATTTAAGAGTCTTCCGGCTTCAGGGAAGAAGCTGTTCCTCAGTCTGGTTGTTTTACTCTTAATGCTCCACAGCCTCCTACCTGAGGGGAGCGGGACAAATAGTGTGTGTGCTGGGTGAGCGGGGTCCTTCATGATGCCAGTGGCCCTTTTCCTGCATCTGGAGGTGTAAATGTCCATGGTGGTGGGAAGGCTGACTCCTACAGTCCTCTGTGCAGCCTTCACCACCCTCTGCAGATCTTTCCTTTCTGCCGCAGAGCAGCTTCCACACGGTGATGCTGGAGCACAGAACGCTCTCCACCACACATCTGTAAAACTTTATTTTAATTGAATGATTTTCTCTTTTAAATCTATTGTTTTAATCATGTTTTGATCGTGTTTTTAATTTAGATTCTACTTACATTTTTAAAACAACTGTATTTTCTGTCTCTGTATTTTTTCATTTGTAAAGCACTTTGAATGACAGCAGTGTATGCAAGGTACTATATAAATAAACTTGCCTTGCATTGCCTTGGTGTCAGAGACATGGAGTCGAGAAGTATCAGTGGATGTTAGATCAAAACACAATTGCTGCAGCCAGGAAGTTTAAACAGTGTAGTGATTGGATCTTCCAGCAGGACAGTAATCCAAGGCACATGTGAAAATCAACACAAAAAATGGTTCACTGACCACAGAATTAAGGTTTTGCCATGGCCACCCCAGCTCACTGACCTAAACCTCATAGAAAACGTGTGGGATGAGCGAAAGAGGAAGTCCTCAAGTGTGGACATCTGAATGTGAAGGAATTTGAATCAGGAATAATACTGTCCTACAAATATAATTACACATGTGCAATTGTAATGGAAATATGTCATGCGTGGTGTTTCATCAGCCAAGGAACTTCACCTTCTTGTGTTTTTTTAATTTGCTAGATTTGAACTTCTAACTAATGTTCCTACCTTCTCAAACACCGAGGGGTCAGTGTGGTGGAACAGGCTTACACTGACTCTAAAACTGTCTGGAATTGAGGCCATTTGCATTTCACAGCCCATGATGTATGTACACTATATCCATATGGTGACTGACCTTTTGTGACCAGAAAAGAGGACAGCAAAATGATTTTTTTTCTCATCCACTACTGCTCTTACATTATTATATTCACTCCACTCTGACCCAAGCCAAGGATTCTCCTCAGAATCTGGTTGATGTACAGTTTCCTAGCGGTTGTTTCTGTGTCCAGGATGTTTTCTGTATTGGCCCATGCGAGCCTTTTAATCCTGTAGAAGAGTCCCAACCACTACCATTATATGACGACCTCTGTAAACACGGGGCGATTTTCTGAACAAAAAACTCTTTGAAACGTGTTATTGATGTTAACCCTAAAACACATAACAGATACTCCCTTTTAGCAAATCTGGCTTACTGTCTTTGTCTTTCATCCTGTATTTATTTAGCAGCTGACACGTGATCATTTTAATTTGTCCAGGCATCTGTCTGTCATTACACTTATGTTTTGTATGTTTTTCATCCCATGGCTGTAGATTTGTGTTGTTTGGGATCCTGGAGGCGGTGTGACAGATGTTGGTCAGCTTTGCGGGGATATTGGAATGGGAGTGTGGGTGTGGGTGCGGGTGGGCTTATCTGTAAAACTCCTGCTGTCTTCTCTAATCCCTGGCATAAGCATGTTCACAGACACACTCACACAAACAACACACTGCACAGTTTTTACTGTGTCAGTGTGTCAGTTTTATCTCTTATTGAGCTACCCAGAGGCTTTTATTCATTACAGACTAGAGTGGTTAAAGCACAGGGTCTGATTTTCGATCCTGGCTTTCTCTTTGCTCTTGTGGTCATCTACTCAAATCACCTTTGGCTGGTGTAGGACTGATTCGTCTTTGAACCAAAGCACTCATTGTGGCTCCTAGACTTGCGAGTTCACAACCTCATCCAGTCCACTTTTCTGTATTTCTTATTGGTCCCAATGATCCGATTGATCGACATTCGCTGCAAATGGGATTAGAGGAGGCGGGGTAATCTGGGGCAGCTCGTGGAACTGAACTGAACTGAGGGCTGTGCGGTGGAAAAACGAAAAATGTATTGGCTTTAAACGAGAAAGCGTGGCCAGCTTTACGGTAATCGCAGCGGTATAAAGTAGTAGGACAGGTTGCATGTGGAAAGGAACTGTTAACAAACAAAAAAACTACAACCGTAGGGCATTTTTTTTTCTTTTGAGAAGATTGTTAGCTCGTAATACGTGGGCTGTTTCAATGTTTAGTCGCAAAGCTACACGGCTACCTAGTTAGCCAGCTACTCAAACCAACTACCCAAAAGAATGAGAACGAGAGATTAAAGCCATTTATCTAATCTATCAGAGAGGATGCTCAGCGTCATACACACCAGATCCCCCTGATGAGATACCGTGTGGTGATGTGCAGCAACTGACAGGTAGGTCACTGCTGTTTTATGCCATTTATTTAACTAAAGGACTTCGAAAATGGGCGAACGGTTAGCTCGGCTAAGCTAAGTTAGCCACTCAGCTCTCGAAGCTTGACAGTAAGCTAACCCTAGCTAACGCTTAGCCTGGTCAGCCAGCTTGATTTTGTCGTAACCCATGATGGGCAGGCACTGTTCTGTCGAGGCTGCATCTCCTCTAAACATGCAATTAAATACTGACCACTAACGTTAAAGGCTGCAGCTGCTCGTCAACTTGTGTGTGCGGTTTGTGTTGATACTGTCAGCGTTAGTGGGTGACAGACTCGGCTGTTTGAACGAATAAATTGGTTATTAGCCTTCTGGCCACTTCACTAAAATCGTGTCCCGTCCAAAAGAGAAGGAAAAGGAGATGCTTGGGTTCATTTTGCGCCGTTTTAACGAGAAACCGTAGCTACCTTGGTTAGATTTACTAGCTAGGTGGTGGCTAACCGGCTAACGTTACCTAGCAACCTAGCTGCTCATTCTTTCTACTTATTGACCCACATAGCTGTGGACTATCAGTTAGTACGTTGTCATTTCGCCAACTAAGATAAACATCGGTTGTAAGGCCATAATGTTGGGTCCTCAGGCTGCTCCACGAAGCCTAAAATATCGGGTTGCTTGCCGTTAGCTAGCTAATGCTAGGATTTTTTTGGCAGCTGGCTAGCTGGGTTGCCTTTTCCTCGCCGGCGGTGTGAAGCCCACTGCGGCTCATTTGATTGTTTGACTGAACGCACGGCGAAATTGGATGCGCCTTTTGTGGCACACTATATGTATATCTGTTTTTCGTCCAAATGGTCAAAAAATGTGGATTTGGTAGGGTTTCATATAGTGCTTGGGTTTGTCTGGCTTCCCCACCCTAAAAAAGGGCCACGTTTACTCATCGGTGTCTGGCAGAGCGGCGAGCCGGAGGGAGCGCGGTGAAGGCGGCTGCAGACAGAGCGCGGATTCGCTCCGGGCCCTGCTGATTAGAGCTGCAGCGAAACACACCCAAAAAGCCCAGACACACACACACACACACGGTGTCAGGCTGCACGCAGCACTTCCAGGCAACCCACATGCCTTATACATTCTATATGAAAGACCTAACGGGTTAAGTACTTTTGTGTTCTTTCGAATGAACCATTATTTGATTCGCACTATTTTTTTATAACAAAGATCAAGACATCTGTCAGCTGTGTGGTACATCTGACTAACGCTGGCACGGCCTTTGCATGTCCTGTTATGTAGAGGGAGCTGGAAATAGACTTCCAAGATGTCTCTGCTCGTATGCAAAAGAAAGGCGCAGCTTAGAAATGAGCAGATTCCTGTATCCTGTATCCAGACTGCTAAACGCAAAGGCGTCCTTCGTGTGAGCTGGTGAACTGAAGCAGGTCTGCCCCTGTGACCAGTGCAGCGTTTGGTGCTGCTGTGCAAATGTGGCAGCATCTGCATCTTTTCCCCTCTTAAGATTTATGCGAAGGTGCCAGCCTTCAGGATGCAGGCACACTGCTTAATAAACTGTATATGTAACCATTAGACCCACTAGTCAAAAAGATGTGGCTTTCACATGTAGAGATATTCACAAATAGACAAAGCCATGCATCATTACCTACACCACCACGCTTGTGCAAATCCAGTTTTGGTTTGTCACTACAGGAGGCAGACTGACATGACTGAAGTGCTCTAGGCATAGCAGCAAAGCGGTGTAGAGCACGGTGAGAAAACAATGAAATCTTTTATTCCACTCTCTTATTTCTGTTTGTAGGCTAAAAAGGAAACACGTTTATGGGGAAAATGAGAGCAAATCAGTATTTTGTTGTGCGCTACTACCCATTTACTCATTGTGATAATTGCTCCCTAATGCTCTTACCAAAGAGTGCTGGGGTATTTATATAAATGAAAGCTAATAGATTATTTGACCATTGCTGAAATAGCTGAAAAAAGTTGGGTATTTATTCAGTCATTGTCACTGAACTAGCATCAAATGCATTAGATGTGTTTGACTGTAGTTGTTCTGTTGTTAAATGGGTGTGTTTCTGGTTTGGTCTACAGGTTTTTACTTTGTTTTGCTTTTCTGGTCAATTTCCATAAAAATAGAAAAAAGACCTAACCTAAGTCTAGGTCTTGAAAAAATACATTATTAATGAGAAGTTCTAGCCAATTCAAGAAGCTTATTGCTTTTTCCAAAAACCTGGTGCATATTTTAAAGACTTTTTTGGTGGAAAAAAAAAGCATGAAGTCAAAGAATAGAGAGGTGTGAAGATGGAGAGAGACGTATGAAGAGGGATTAAATGTGGGTCATTACAGTGTGTTTGGAGGATGACCTTTAGCACAGATGAAGAGTTTGTGAGAAACTGAAAGATCTGTCCAATAGAGCTGGGCAGGATTACGGTATATATCATGATCATGATAAATTGTCACGATGTAATTAATGCACTATGCTGTTCACGTATCGTGTATGTCATCAGTACTTGTAGAACACTGACCAACTGCATGTTTCATTATAAAGAGCAAAATTAGTCCTGTTTAATTAGATTCAGTGCTACACAGTATGTCATACTGAATAAAAATCATTGTATGTAGTTTTTTTGGAAGTATTTTTTTTAAATGTTGCACAGCGTGTTTATTTGCTTTGTTCCAACTGATCAGATGTCAATTAAGATAAATATTCTGACGTGTATTGTGAAAATTTCTTGAAGTATCGTGACATTTTTGCCCTGTCTCTACTGCCCAGTCCTTCACTTCTTTGAAAGTGTTTTTACAGAGGACGTCTCAAACTAGTGATACAGTTCAGTGTTGTGCTGCGATACCTTTTTCCTATACTTTAGAGTTCCAGCATCACTTGTTGTGTGTGTTTGATGACCAAGTCTGTTAGTCATGTTTTTGGTTTTTTTTCTCTGTTCATTTTTGTTGTGATCAGTAATGGTGATTAAGACTTAAATTCTCTCTTTAAAACTGGGAAAAATCCCATTCGGCTTCAAAAATGCATTTTTGTGGCAGTTGATGATTAACAGTGGTTAGAAAGGTGATATAACATCTGCAGAAACCTGTCAATAGTATTTATAAAACCTGGAAGAAGTGCCCCACAGTCATACTGTTTACGTTCTGCCAGCATAACATATATATATATGACCGGTCAGTGCTGGATATGACTTCCAAATGAAGATACCCAGAAAAGGGGGGATAAAAAAATCAGTATGTAACTGTTGAGTCCTAATTATGTATTATTGCCTATAAAAAACATAGACAGACTTCTTATTTATGTAATTACCTAGTAAACACAATCAGTCTACACAGCACAGGAGATAAAGCTTATAAATCGCTAGACAATCATATTATTTAATCTGTTGTGAGGTCAACAATATTCTGTTGATTTTAAACCTTTAACTACACCATCAAATGCCTGTGATTGCCAAAGTGAGTAATAGCTATGTATCTATGAGTGTGTTTACATGCACTTAATAATCCGATAACGGAAGAAAATCAGATTTTGTCAGTAGTCTGATTGAGTTTACATGCACTTGAGTAATCAGACAATGGGAAACTCTGGGTCGACGGGAGTCAGGCGGTAATCGGATTTCTGCTTTTCAACCGGCCAATAAACTTGCAGAAAAAGACATGATGTAAACGGAAGGTAAAACTCCAGCTTCATGTTGCGGCTTTTGTTTTAAAACATCAAACCACTTTCCCTGAAAATATGAGCATACTTAATCGAGAAGATGAATGATATTTAATGTTTAAAATGATATAATATTTATGGTTTCAGCGTCACTCCAGAAGCATTTGGTTGCTGGGTGCTGTGCTAACCAGTGCTTGCTTGTTTTTGGTACAGCTGTAAAATCCAGCTCTCTTTATCAGATTTCTTAATTGAATTTCAGGGCCTTACTCCAATCTAAGAAATCGGACTATGCTATATAATCAATAACTCCAGAAATCCAGTTATGATCAGATTAAATCTATGCTAGTTCATGTTACGTCACCCTGTTAACAATCAGACATTATCTGTTTTTATAGTCTAGCTAAAGCATAAGATCTAGATGTAAATAATTAGACTGCATAAGTTAATTGTAATCGGTCAGCCGTGAACCATTCTCAGCCCTCAAAAATGATCAAAACTGCAGAATTCATCCTTGGGCTATTTCTGCCTGTGACAAAATGATCAAAGCTTATTTGGTGTAGGGAGATGGCTGAAAGTTTTTCATGTTTATTCTTGCTGTCTGAAGATTTCTCCTTTGCTGGCTTAGCTCTTTAGCCTCTCACAAATTTGGACTGCTGGAAAGATCGAACAGCTTATGCCGTTTGGGTTTGTGTTGCTGTTTTTACTACAATCATGAATATGCAGTACACCATGGATATGTTATCTATCAGGATGCTTTATTAAATTATATACAAATGGTGACTCTACAAGCGCCAGCTGTTTTCACTCTTCACCATGCTGACTGGTGGTACAGTATGTCAGAAATATAGTGGTGGCGTCAAGTGTGACATCATTCGAAGTAATGCTCGGATTGCGCTGCGTCCTCTTGTAGGCAAGAACTGAAGGCTGTTGGGATTGATGTAAATTATTTGGACAAAGCAATGATTTTGAATGCCTTCTTAGCTAAATAGTGAAGTGGCTTTTTTGATGTTCAAACGATACTATTAATTGAAACTTTATCTTCTGTTGACAACTGGTGGGGAAAGCTGAAAGGTTCCAATCTCATCCACAGTGAAGTTGTGTTACTTGAATCAACTTTTTTGGAAGCAAATCTAACTAATAAATTGGAAAATTTCTTTGTGTTTTTGCTCAGTTGGATTTATTCATATGTAACACTAAATCTCTCTCCTCAGAGGGCTCAGATGCTGATACTGTCTTTCACACTTTCGAACACCCACTCATTCATAGGGTTGGGTAACATCCGTTGTTGTTGGGGTTTTTTTTCTTTCTTTCTTTTCCTCCCTCTTATGAATCAGGAGCAAGCTATTTGATTAAATGTGGCTGTTGTGGTGTTATCTTGAGCTGTATATTAGCTTAGCTGACAAAAATACTTATTCCTGATTGTATTCTTTGGCACAGGGAAGCCAAATTATAGTACAGACACACCTGTCTTGTCACTATGCCTTAATCAGTTTTACAATTGTTTAGGAAATTGGGACTATTAAAACTGCTGGTCAGTGGTGTTGAAACTTTAAAATGATATAAGGCTGCACTATATGTTGTTAGTGCTTGTCAATTGAAATTCAAAACTTTTGAGAGTGATACAGCAGAAGGCTGTAATAACATCACAATATTATGTTGTATGCTGTGGGCAGCCTTGAACTTCAGATCTTCCACGGGAGTGTTTATTGATTTCAGAATAGAGGCATTTATGTGATGGAAGAAAGTCAGTTAATGTAGGCCAGTCTTTACCATGTCCCATCAAGGGCTCACCAGTGCGTTTTTGATTTGTATGGATCATTCTACCAAATAGGTCCAAGGTGAAAGTTCAGAACCCATTTCGAACTTTTGGACTGTAGACTACTTTTGAGCATAAATCAGCAATACTAGCCAGTTCAGAACTAGCAAACACATCTTTGAACACACAAATTCCTAGTGCCCAGTGCCAAGCGTAGGCTAGAGGGGTATAACTCTTCCCATCATTGGGCTGTGTAGCAGCGGAAGTGAGTTCTCTGGAGTGACAGAACTTGATCAAATACCAGAGTTAAGGTGATGTTTGTGATCCAGAACTAGTCCTCCAACAACAATCCTGGACCTCACTAATGCTCTTGTTGCTGAATGCTGTGAGATCTTCACAGGAATATTCCATCTAGTGTAAAGCTTTCCCACTTTCCCTGAAGAGTAGTGGCTGTTACTGCAGTAAAGAGGGAAAAAGTTTTAATTTTTAATTTTTTTTTTATTTACTTTTTATAATTATTATTTCAAAATGAATACTCTTGATTTTGGAAGAACAGTGGATTAGTGAGTGTCCACAAACTTTTGGCCATATAATGTAGGTGGTACTGTAATCTCAGCATGTAGCAGTTTAATCACAGTATGGTATTTTGTTCTTGGAGCCCTTAAGCCTAACCCTTCTCCCTTCAGATTCATTCCCTAATTGACAAGGACACTACTCTGCTGTCTCCCCTTCTTTATTACAGCGGCCTTCTTTTCACCTTTTCACAGCTTATCTTCTTTTTGTAATGCTCATGTATACTCAGTTACCCACATGCCTAGCGATGTCCGTAGATTGAAACACATTTTACAGTTTGTATGAGAAGTAATTTCCCAGCAGGATGAGGAGAAATAAAACAGGTAATATGCAAGTGAGGTGTTCATCACTGACTCTGCACATGTGACTTTACTTAGTTATATATAATACAGCAGCTTTGAAGCCTGGTTTGAAAATGTTTGTCTCTTGGTGGGCTATTTGATAGTCAAAGCTTGGCATAATGTCACCTATACTATTGAATATACTGTAGGTTAGGACTGTCTTTATTGCCCATAGAGATGGCATATCTGTATCCATGAGTTATACGGTCCTATGCAAACACATCCTGCTCAAATTGCATGTTTTGTTGCTTTTCTCTGTGAAAATAAGTTAACACATTCGCTACAAAGTGCAAACATAAATATGGGATTTTTCTGCAAATTTAAGGGAAAGATTTTAAATTCAGGCATATTTGTCCAAGGGCACCCAAACATTCAACAGCATACAACCATCAATATTGGCCAGATATCAGCAGAAATGACGTCAGAAGGGGAAGAAAGAAAGAATGAATGTGATCCTGTCTTGTAACAAATCTATCCTAAATCAGAAAACGCTCAAACTGTGATTTTGTGATTTTAGCAGTGTGTTTCTCCCCATGGGGTAGTACAGTGTTTGGGGAATTTTGAGTATGAATAGTCTGCTTTTAGATGCTCATCCTAGGTGAAGGGCTGCTGTTAAAAATGGCTTAGGATTTTTCAAAAGAAAAAAGTTGGATAGGTATTGACTGTTACTCTAGATTTCAGTGTTGATATCAGAAAAGAAAACGCAGTCTTGTGCCATCTGTAGTAAATGATTTTATTATCAATCGTATTAGTGTACAGTTAATATAGTGATTATTTTACAGTTAATCACTTATTTAAGTAAAAAAAAAACAGCTAAACAACAAAGAGCACATGTATAGCTTTTCAAATATTCCATGATGCATTATTTAGGCTTTGGAAGTTAGTAGAAGAATATAAAATATTCATTATCTTGCCAAGTAATACATTTTTTAAATTTAATTATTGGTTATTGAGCAATCAAGTTTGATCTAGTTGTTCTGCTGTCAGCCTCACCAGGTCGGTCACTGGTTTGTCTTAACATGCAGGTGTTCTATTAACAGACTTACGTTGACCTTGCAGACAGGAAGAGAGAGTGATGAGAAAATAGCCCAGACCACTGAAGTGTGCTGAAGGGGTAAAGCGAGTGCCTCTCTTCTCTCTATAAAGCAGTGCGCCAAGACACA
Source organism: Pygocentrus nattereri (assembly GCF_015220715.1). NCBI lineage: Eukaryota > Metazoa > Chordata > Actinopteri > Characiformes > Serrasalmidae > Pygocentrus > Pygocentrus nattereri. The sequence goes on from NC_051215.1 coordinate 47,150,826, forward strand.
GGAGTCCAGTCTGATCTAATCTGAACAAGCATGAAAATGCATGTCAGTCTTTGCGTCACTGCTTTTGACAAGTACTTCAAATAGTCTTCAAAGCTGAATATTGATCAATCTTTTGTGTCTCGGTTGCCATCAGTGTATTTTTGATCTTAGCATATAAAACAAATGCTTGTAGAAACAGCAAATTTCAAATAGTATCTCCAGACTTTGCATACGTGAAAGTCTGATGCTCACTTGAGGTGGATGAATTTTGTGTTAGTAAACATGAATGTATTAGTATGATGGACACACGTTTTATATACATAAGTAAATACTGTAAATGCACAAAGTCATGTGACTGACCAGGTGCTAACATTTTTGCCTGACCATAGCTATGACAAAATGCAGTGTGCATCAGTGGACTAATGATGAAATTAAGTGTGCCTCTAACTTATCAAAGAAAAGAAAACTATGGTGATGTTAGATGGTAAAGGAACGTGAGATTTGTTGCACCTAAGTTTCAGAGTTATGTTTGCCACTTCATTCTGTGTCTGTGTTCTTACAGCGTGAAATGCAACCATAAAATTAAACGAAACAGTGTTGAGAGGCTGAGGTTTCCCTGTTAACTCTATTTTTCAGGAAGCGTGGCATTGAGAGTTCCCTCATACAGATCTGATCTTTTTTTTTTTTTCTTTCTTTTTTTTTGTGACGACACATGCAGCGTTATTCAAAAATTATGTTGTGACGTTTCAGTTGTTCACATGACTTTAATTTGACAGCTGGATGGAGACCTGGCTTCTCTGGAAAATGCTTTAATGTAGCTGCCTCTTGACTTGAATAATTCATTACTCTTTCTCTTTCTTTCAGATATAGCTGTTTGTGGCCTACTATGCACTCTACCACACCCTTCAGAAAGAAGCATTGCTGCAGCGAAGGACCGACGTGTTAACCTGTTGGACTTCTTTTTCTTTTCAACGGATTATTCATACTGTCATGTCATGCACACACATTCTAATGTAACTGTAGGCATGGCCCAGGAGACTGTCTTGAGGCTGCATCCCTCCAAGTTGCTTATGTAATGCTCTGTCATCTGCCAAGAAACAGCTGGCCACAGCACACAAGGAAGTCTCCCAGGAGAAAGCTTATGTTTGTTTTATTTCAGTTTTGTCACCCTCCAGTTTCCCCCCATGCTCACCTGAGCATTTGGAATTCTCTGTAGCTCTGAGGTCTAGATATTAGAGTTGCTCCACTGACCTGAATCTATAACCAGGAGTGTTATTGCTCACACTGGGAGCTGGGTGTGTGAGCATTTTATACAGAGCTGCTTATTATTTTTCCAAAACGCAAACGCAGCATTATTCACTTTTTTTTTTTTTTTTTTTTTTTTTTAACATTTGTTGACTTGAATTTAAATCGACAGCTGGATGGACACTTTCCTCAAACGGTTATCTTGGTGCCCAAACTATTATTCAGAGACTTTGAGGATCATCTAGGCTCAGTTTTTATCTTGCAAACTGGACGTGAGGATTACCCCTAAACTGGTCCTTCACTGTCTTCAGCCTTTTGACCTGCCTCAAGAATGCTTCGAGTTGGCAAAGAGAGACTTAAGCGTGTTCTGTTTAGTAAAGTGCAACCTCACAGGTGTTGAATGAAACAACATACATTTTTGCAGCTTTCAAGGGGCGCAAAGATCAACTTCAGCTGACGACCATTTGTGTGCCAGAAAGAAATTAAACACAGGACACTCACTAAAGCTGTTTTATTATTGTTTTTTCTATTCAGTTTAATCACCTTTTTAAGTTCTGATTTTAGACTTTAGACTCTTTCTCAGACTCTACTTCAGAGCCCATGTGTCTCTCAAAAAAGGCAACGCTAGTATTTTTTTAGCCTCTGCCAAGCCAACATTTGCTAAAGACACAAAGAAAAACGTACTAAATCAAGTCGTAAACATTTTCTCCTCTACCTCTTAAGTTTTACTGTAAACCAAATTTGTTTTGCATCAAAAAAAAAGTTTTTACTCATTTTTGGTCATTAATTTTCACACACATTGAATTGTTAATTGTAAAAGAGAAAACACTGTAGTTAATTTAACACTATTTTTAACCTTTTTTTTCCACCAAAAAACATTGAGCCATATTCCTTTTTTTGGTTATTGTAAAGTTGTTTTTTTAATAGTCACAGTCATTTTATTTTGGAAGATTGTGCTATTTTAAACAACTAACATGATGTTTTTTATCTTGAAGCCCTTCAAATAAGCACTGTCTTTGTGGCTATAAAGAAAGAACTTCTTTGATCTTTTAATAATTTGCAAAGAAGCCAAGAATATTACAGAGAACCTGCTTTTACGGTTTTCATCTTTACATCCTCAATAATATCAAATAAGCCATTGATAAAAAAAAAAAAAAAAGTTTAAGTGACCCATGAAAATCTGGAGGTAATAAATGGACTTCAGCTTTCAGGCCTGTGTTTTGTAGAGTGCTTCAGGCGGACTCTGCAAACCCTGCCTTTTTTTCCTTGATCTGTTCTATTTTTTAACTTTCCTGCTGAAACTATGCAGAGACTGTGGCATTTCTTTACATTGAACCGAGGGAGAAAAGAACGACCTCACCTTCCTTAATCTCCACCTGCATCTTTCACATATTCAAGCCCTCACTTGCTTGCAAGGGCACTTTTTTGTGGCGGATGCTCCTGGTGTTCCCTGGGTGATGCCAAGCAGCAGTAAGAGTGGGGGTGTGTCTGGCCCCGCCTCCCCACCCCACCCCACCGTTCCATCCCGCCCCCTCCGACCTAGTCGCTATGTCCCGGTGTCTGCGGCAACAGCATTCTTGGTGGGAGCAACCACGCTGTTCTTCTGCTTCACGTGAGTATGCAGAACTGTTTGAAAGTCTTAGGCAGCCAAGAAAAGTTTGGAAAACTTACCTGGACCCAGTTTGCCCAAAAGCGTCTTTGTGTTAAGATCGTCTTAACTGATAGAGAGTGTGTTCACAGTGATGCTTGCTCTAGTGTTTAGGAGTCACCTATGTGCTAAGATGCTTTTGGGGAACCCAGCTCAGGGCAGCAAGTACCACATTATTTAACGTTAGAATGAATTCAGATTAACCAAAATACAGTAACCCCAGACATTGTGTGGATTTGTTAATATCCATCAGTTCACCTGGTTTAATTTATTAAAGAATTAACGAAAGCACATATTTTGTGGTGTTTGCAAATACTGCCGTTCCTCGAGGAGAGGTGTGGAAATGGTTCGCGAACCCCTTGTATGGATTTAAATGTTTGTGATTTTTATTTTTAACAAAGAAACAGTTCATGCACCAGAAAGAATCTTTGGGCAGCAATGCCCTCGCCTAGCTGTGTAAAATGATAAAATTTTAAATCGCACTGGAAAAGAGGGTCTGCCAGAAGTCCTACATGTAAATGTCTGGCTGATTGCGTCATCGCTTAAGTATCATCAAACAAGTTCCCAGTAGGAGTGGGTTTTCTTAATTAGCTTGTTGGTTTAACCGATGGAACGGTTACCTCTAGCTTGTGGCACCTCAGCTATGAACACTAAGCTGAGATTTGAAATCATAATCTGAATGTGTCTTCTTGTCCTTCACAGTGGTTTGAGGAGGAATAGTAAAATGAGGAATCAACTGAACAATTCTATCAGAAGGCTCTGTAGCAACAACAACCGCATGAGCGTCTCAGTCATTTATAATTGCATGCTCAGGTTAGCCAGTCATGAGCTGTGAGGCTCAGTGCTCACTTGCACACTGCACACATTAGCTGTGTGTAGAGTGTGTATTTGGCAGGCAGCCAGAAGCAGTGGGTACTCTTCTCCGCTTCAGTCATTCATTTGGTCTGATCCCTCTTCTCACCAAACCCTCGGATTAAAGTCTGAAAAGCACGGAAAATGGGCCAACATCTGCTGCACAGCATCCGAAAAACACACAGTCATCCTCCAGCCCCTCTTACCTTTTCTTTAACCATTCTAAACCTTTTTCCTGCTTTTTCTTTCACCGTCATTCTTTTCAAGGTTTTCCCACTCGTCCTTTCTCTGTTCTCCAAGTTGGCATCATTTTCACCTTCATATTTTTCTGTTTCTTCTAAACTTCTACTTCATCTACTCTACTTACTGCTCCTTTCGCTTCCTTTAACTCTTTGCAAATAATCCCCACCCCCACCCCCCAGTCTATCCATGCTGCGAAGTTGAATGTTTCATTGATATTTCAGATGAGCCTTTGTTTCTGCTCTAGAACTCTTTTGCTCCTTCTTTCGGTCCCTTGAGGATAAGTGTCTTTGTTTTTGCTGTGTGTGTTTGTGAGTGAGACGGAGTAGCCAGCATATAGTCCAAAATATGGGTCAGTGTTCCCATGACAACCAGCCTCCTTTACCTGAATCAAAATACTTAAGCATCAGCGCTACTAGCAGCCCTGCAAATATGCCTGCTGTTGATGTATGCATACAGACACAGATGTTTTTCAAATGTTTTTCAGACAGGGAGGCTTTGAATATGGTTTTTGACTGTTTTCTATTGTTCTTTCTCTTTTTCTTTCAGGTGTCCATGGCTTTCAGAGCAATTTTCGGTTGCTGTGCCAATATATAATGGCATCATGTTCCTTTTTGTGCTGGCCAACTTTTGCATGGCCACTTTCATGGACCCTGGCATCTTCCCTAGAGGTAGACACTCATAAAATTGTTTACATATATGAACTTAGCAGTGCACACTAACAGACACAGTTAACAGCTTGGCATTGGTACTAGAAGAAAACATTTAACAGTATTTATGCTGTGTTTACATGCTGACATTGGGAGAAAAATAAAAGATTAAAAGATTAAAATATAAAAAAAAAAATTAAGTGGATGTAAACAGCAACATGTGTAAAACCAATAAAAACAGAATACGATGATTTGCAAATCCATTTCAACCTATATTCAATTGAATACACTACAAAAGCAAGATATTTAATGTTCAAACGGATAAACTTTGTTTTTTGAGAATATTCACTCATTTTGAATTTGATGCCTGCAACACATTCCAAAGAAGTTGGGACAGGGGCAACAAAAGATTGGGAAAGTTGAGGAATGCTCAGAAAACACCCGTTTGGAACATTCCACAGGTGAACAGGTTAATTGGAAACAGGTGAGTGTCATGATTGGGTATAAAGAGAGCGTCCCTGAAAGGCTCAGTCGTTCACAAGCAAGGATGGGCGAGGTTCACCACTTTGAACAACTGCGTGAGCAGATAGTCCAACAGTTTAAGAACAACGTTTCTCAACGTGCAACTGCAAGGAATTTAGGGATTTCATCATCTACAGTCCATAATATCATCAAAAGATTCCGAGAATCTGGAGAAATCTCTGCAAGTAAGCGGCGAGGCAGAAAACCAACATTGAATGCCCATAACCTTTGATCCCTCAGGCGGCGCTGCATTAAAAACCGACATCATTCTGTAACGGATATTCCCACATGGGCTCAGGAACACTTCAGAAAACCACTGTCAGTGAACTCAGTTCGTCGCACCATCTACAAGTGCAAGTTAAAACTCTGCCATTCAAAGCGAAGCCACATATCAACACCACCCAGAAACGCTGCTGGCTTCTCTGGGCCCGAGCTCATCTCGTCTGACGCGTCCACATTTCAAATTGTTTTTGGAAATCATGGACGCCGTGTCCTCCAGGTCAAAGAGGAATAGGACTGTCTGGATTGTTATCAGCGCAAAGTTCAAAAGCCAGCATCTCTGATGGTGTGGGGGGGTGTTAGTGCCCATGGCAGGGGTAACTTGCACATGTGTGAAGGCCCCATTAATGCTGAAAGGTACCTACAGGGTTTGGAGCAACATCTGCTGCCATCCAAGCAGCGTCTTTATCAGGGACGTCCTGCTTATTTCAGCAAGACGATGCCAAGCCACATTCTGCATGTGTTACAACAGCGTGGCTTTGTAGTAAAAGAGGGCGGGTACTAGACTGGCCTGCCTGCAGTCCAGACCGTCTCCCATTGAAAATGTGTGGCGCATTATGAAGCTCAAAATACGACAGCGGAGACCCCCGGACTTCTGAGCAGCTGAAATTGTACATCAAGCAACAATGGGAAAGAATTCCACCTACAAAGCTTCAACAATTAGTGTCCTCAGTTCCCAAACACTTATTGAGTGTTGTTAAAAGGAAAGGTGATGTAACACAGTGGTAAACATGCCACTGTCCCAACTTCTTTGGAACGTGTTACAGGCATCAAATTCAAAATGAGTGAATAAAAAAACAAAGTTTATCCTTTGAACATTAACTATCTTGTCTTTGTAGTGTATTCAATTGAATATAGGTTGAAAAGGATTTGCAAATCATCATATTCTGTTTTTATTTGTTTTACACAACGTCCCAACTTCATTGGAATTGGGGTTGTATGTATACTTTGAATAAATGTAATAAATATTCAAATCTACAAGATAAGAAAGAACCATCACTTCTATTGTTGATATTGATGCTTAAGTTTTCAGCAGGACAAAACTGAGCTGACAATACAAAAGCTTACCTAATAAACATACTAAAATTATTACAGTATCGACAACTTGACAACAGAGAATGGTTGGTCATTGAAGGCAAAGTACTCTGTCAATACTTAGTTATTCTTTGTCCTTTGGCACTGTGATTTGTGAATCTCCCAGGTTCTGTGCATCAAGCGGGACATTGTTTGTTTTCTCTTCTCAAGTGACATCAAACCTGTAGTTCTTGAATGTCTCATCATTATTCAGATGATTTAAGTTTAAAATGCCACTTCATTGTAGACCTATGCATCTTTTGTTTTTGTTGCCAAAATTTTCCAAAAATACCAGTTTTGACCGTTTCCTGTGGCTGAAATTTCACTGCATCCCTAGTACTGGTGTAAATGTTGCCATGGTGATGCTTGTGTGCTGTTCTGTGCCGTACTGAAAAGTGTCTTGAACACATGGAAGTGTTTCTTAGTATATCTAAAATGAGTGTTTTCTTCAAACTTTGAACTATTGTATGTCTGCACTTCTCAGCGTTCATGTTGCACAGATAAAAATCAGGTTGATTACACTGCTTCTGCTGTGTAATTGTAGTGTGGTAGCATTTCCACTAGCAGTGACCCGATTTTCTGTGACTGTTGCTTTGAAACATATGAACCATTTGGTTTACTGTCTTCTGTCATATTTTAAACACAGCATAAACCCTATTCAGATTAGTTTTACTGGAGAGGTACTCTATTTAAGCATTACTAGATCTGTGATTTTAATCCAGTACAAATATGCAAGGAGTATAGTTTTTGCAGCCTTGACAGTAATGCTTGTTGAGTGAATGGTCTTCTGCAATTAGCAGAAGTCTGGTCTCCCTTAGTAACGGTAGTGCTATGATTGACTTCATGCTAATGCAATAAAACAAGCTAATAGATGTGTCTATGCGCTGTAGGTACAGCCTGTATATCCATGCCATGTGTGGTAATTGGGGTTAATTTCAGGGATACTGTGTCTTCTACTAATTGGCTAGTCAAATCCCGGTTAAAAGTAATCCAGTTCAGATAATGCTTTTAGATCTGGAGTATTATGATTCTGGAAGATTTGCTTGGATACACTAGTTGAAGTATATGAGTGCAGAGTAGTGCCTAAATAACATGTTATAGCATGTTTTGTGTGATGGTCAGATGTTTTCATAAGTGTCTTTGCATCTCAGCGGAGGAAGATGAGGATAAGGAGGATGATTTCCGAGCTCCGCTCTATAAGACGGTGGAGATTCGGGGCATACAGGTGCGCATGAAGTGGTGCTCCACTTGTCGGTTCTACCGACCACCTCGCTGCTCACACTGTTCTGTGTGTGACAACTGTGTGGAGGTATGGATACCCCCATGTATAAACACACTCACTCTCACAGCTCATAGTCAATATAAGCAAATGCTGTCTTTTTTTTTTTTTTTTTTTTTTTCCCCTCTCTCTTTATCTCTCTCACTCTCTCTCCTTCTCTCCCCTTCTCTCACAAGCTTTTCCTTTCTTAAGACAGGCAGTCCTTGCTGTTGCTGTCCTTTCAAAATCAATCTGTTTTATTAGGCTAATTAAGTAAAGTGTGCCTGATCTTGAAGAAACATGGTGTTAATCAGTCTTGCACATGTGTGTGTGTGTGTGTGTGTGTGTGTGTGTGTGTGTGTGTGTGTGTGTGTGTGTGTGTGTGTGTGTGCATATGTCCAGATGTGCCTACCGTGCAAAGCCTTCAAAGTAAATTTCTCTCTTGTCAATTCATCACTCTGTCTCTGCAGGATTTTGATCACCACTGTCCGTGGGTGAATAATTGCATAGGTAGGAGGAACTACCGATATTTCTTCCTGTTCCTGCTCTCTCTGACTGCTCACATTATGGGTGTCTTCGGGTTTGGCCTGCTCTTCATCCTCTACCACACCCAACAGCTTGACAGAGTGCACTCTGCCGTCACGTATCCTTCTATGCTGTGCGTGCGTGCGTGCGTGCGTGTGTGGAACCATTAGTATTTCACATTGTACACAGAGTTAGAGGTCTGCTTGGTCATGAAGCCTGAACCCGACCTGCAGCTTTGAGACCCAACCTGACCAAACCCGATTGGTACTGCTAAATTTGAAATGAAACCTGTGCTCACGGATTTACAGTACTTTGTCATTTGACCAAACACTGGTATTGCACATCTTTAATATGCTAACAGTGTTTATAAGCAGTATATTTTTGTTAGCCCTGCTGCATTCAAGTTCTTCTTGCTATTTCCAAAAATGCTTAACACACTTTGGGTGAGTCTAACAAGCAGAAAGAAAGATCTGCTGTGACCTTTGCACCAATCCAACATATCACATTCATCATCTGTGGTGTGACTATGACTAATGTACTGCTGAACTTCATCCCGTTGTATTCAGGGTGGCACTCAGCCATTCCTCAAACTCTGTGAAGAATTCATCTATAGACTATAATGTTTTGCGTGAGAGTGAGCGCAAGAAAGGAAATTTATGTGTGTGATTTTTACGTAGGCATATTTTCTCAAACACCAACAAATCTATTACAAAACAAACAGTGAGCCTGATATTGTATGTGGAAAATCATCCCAAACTCAGCCTGAACCCTGATGCTTGGGTAGCAGACCTCTAAACTATGTTACCACTTTATCAGGTACATCCACAGAACAGGTGCACTCAGGTGTAAGTTTGCAGTTACTGACTAAAGTTTCTGTTGCTGCACAATATTTCAGCCACACTTCCTAGCAGCATCGCCATAGAACCGCCACTGAGCAGATATTATACAAGTGTTGGACTATTCTCTGCATAGTGGTAACATCGTGATAGTTGCATGCTACGGGATGTTGGGCTGATCAGTGTGACTGCTGGTTTGAGAAAAGTCTGCTGATCAGAATGCAGCAGGCACAGGCTCCTGTGGTCATAACCTGACCACCGGTGACAATGCCTGACACACAGTGTGCATGGAATAAGAGTCACCGTGTGTAAAAGTGCATCAACAAGGTCTCATGTATACAGTGGTTCTGCAGTTGTTCCCTTGATCTTCTTCCTCTCAGTATGGCTGTCATGTGTGTTGCTGGACTTTTCTTCATTCCTGTAGCAGGCCTTACTGGTTTCCACATTGTACTGGTGGCAAGAGGCAGGACCACTAATGAGCAGGTGTGTGTTTGTGTGTGCACGCGTGCTTTGTTTGTGAACATGACATGCACAGTCATAATCTGTAGTCGTCTTGTTTGTTTTGCTGGTCCAACAGTAAGTATCATGTTGGTAAGATTGTAATCCTTGTAAGGCAGTTTTATAACCCTTCCAAATATGACCTCCATTCAGATTACGATCATAATCTTTATGCCCTCTTTCTCTCCTTCCCTTTCTCTAATTCTCTCCCTCCCCCTCCCTCCCCCTCTCTCTGTCTCACATACCTATTGTCTCTCTCCATCTCTAATCACCAAACAGTCCTTATACCTAGGGCTGTCACGATCATGACCTTTTAGCTGTTAATTATCACACATAATTACTATTAATGCTTTAATTGCCTTTATTGTTCATTGTTGCAGATTTTGTTGTAAAATAAATTAACTTTAGCTTCACAAGGAACAAACTTTACTCAGCACTGCCCTTTATAGGCTAAAACACCAAGTTAGAAGTTAGAAAATATATAACGCCAGTTACGTGTCTCAGTGAATGCATTTACTGCTTCCCTTTGTTTTATATTTATTTGAGTCAATCAAACTCACCCAATTCACATTTTTATTTGTTACAGCATACCTACCAACAGTGGGAAATGACCGCAGTTAGCTTAAATAATTATGATCGTCTCAAATAGTTGTGATTGATTATGAAATAATTGTGACAGGCCTGTTCATACCCTTCCATTTTTTTCTTCTTTGGATTTTATTTTTTCCTTTCAGAACTACCTTTCTCATTTTGCAAGCCCATGTTCTGTTTCAGTACTGCTTTAACAGACAAAATTGACTGTGTGGGTTTGTGTGTGTGGCTGTGTTCACATGGCCCAAATACAATTTTTATTTTTTTTAATTAACTTATTTTATTTTTTTGAGACATGTTTGGTTTTTCAGAGCACACAAAACCATCGTATCCCTTAGATTGGATAACAATACATGACAAAATACCCCCAGGGTAAAAATTGTCAAATTGGTGTGTGTGTGTGTGTGTGTGTGTGTGTGTGTGTGCGTTTGATTGATTGATTTTATTCATTTATTTATTTTCAATAAACTATCAAACTTGTGCATACCACTAGTGTCATCAGCTTCAACAGCAAATTACCAGCAGCTAACTTTCAGGGCAGACGTGTGGTCTTACTAGTGACCAATATGAACAGATTAACACGGATAAACGTTGGCCTAGCAAACCAAAGTGTAAACAGTCAAGGCACAAAGGACCAAAAAAACAAAAACAGGAATGAGCACTGTATGTGGAGGTGTGTAAATGACAGTGACAGTAAATCTCTTTGATGTGTTCTTTTCTCTGTAGGTGACTGGGAAGTTCAGAGGAGGAGTGAACCCTTTCACTAACGGTTGCTGGAGGAATGTGACGCGTGTTCTCTGCAGCTCGCAGGCACCCAGGTCTGTCCTTCAGTCTTTAAGCTGACTGCATAATATACATTTTTTCAAAGGAAGACAGAAAATTTTATAAATGCCACCTCAATTTATGTTTTTACTCTGTCTGCTTCTGCACTAAAGGGGCTTTTCTTTGAATATTCTCCCTTGATGTGTGGTTATTCCAATACTAGATTTGGTCTACGTCTGGTAAACTAAACTCTGCTTTAGGTGGAGCATTAAGGAAATGTGTTATTGGCAGGAAATATCACAGCATGGCCTGAGCATAGGCTGTTCTTGCCTATTTGTGCTGTGTTTCAGAATATTAACCCAGATTCCTTAAGTTTAGTATTACCCGTGATGTCCTCTTGGCATCTTTACAGCTATACAAGCTAAAGATTAACCCTAAACAATTTGATTTTGAGATGAAAAGCAGCCAAATGAAAAGGTTTTACTTTCTATATACTTTCTATATAATGCTTTCTCAGCTGCCTGTGTTGGCATGCTCTTGTCACACATGATTACATGCATGACTTTTTTTTATCTCATTATTTTCTTCTAGCCTTGAATTTATGCTTCAAAACAAAGATGAACGTTGGTAGACTGGTAGACTGTTTTATGTACACAGATGATGATGATGATAATGTCAGAATGAACACCCAATAGCTCCTTCATTTCTGAATCATGGACAAAAATACACTTCTGCAACTTTTTTTCTCTCACAGTAGCTTGAGAGTAAAAACTAATTTGTCATATTGATGTTTTTGTTTTGCCAGCTTTTCTGCATCGCTTTTATTGGAAAATACATTCCTATTGTGTTTTAACTCTCTAAACTAAAAAAAACTCAGCTCTTAGACTAAAGCATCACAGGAACATTCTGCTTCATCGGCTGTAATCTAGACGTCCCTTTGTGTGCTGACAGTGTATCAGCTTTTGTTCATACATAAGCCCTCCTGGTAACTTCTTGGGTATCATTATAGATGTCGTGCAGGTAAGTATTGTGCCGTATTCATGCCGTATCAACATTACTGGATTTCTACTATGACTCATGTTCGCACTTAACCTCTTCCTGTTACCAACAAACACCTGCCCAAAAGTGTGTGAGTGAAAGGGGCTTGAATATATTATCACACCTAAGCATTGTGCTACAAAAAAGACGTTAAAACAAGGTTAATATTATGCCATTTGAGTTCAATTCTACTGAAAATGTCCTGAGGAAATCAGCTTGTCAGTGCTGAAAATGCTTTCTGCCTCCCCCTTCTTCTCAGGTACCTGGGCAGGAAACGGAGGGCTCAGACAGTGTCAGTGCAGCCCCCCTTCCTCCGGCCACAGCTCTCCGAGGCGCAGCTTGCAGCCAAAGTGCTCGACAACGGTATCCAAGGAGATCTACACCGGGTAGGTTATCTTCACAACATCCTTTTGTTCTGTGTTTGCTGTCTCATTCTTTTTCATGTGCATTCACAATTGCTACCACTGTCTGTGCCTAAAAGCCCCCAGTAGCCTGTTTCCTTTCCTCTCTTTGAATAACTTAATTTAATTACTTCAGTAGTTGAGTAATCTGTCAATTCTGTTTTCATTTAAACAAATAATAAAAGCCAGTCATGTCACTTAACCAAATAAAAATATTTTTACTGATTTTTTTTTTTTTTTTTTTTAAGATCTGTTCATACTTTAATAAATAATTTTTTTGTATTTGCATGAATGATGTCCTTTTATTATTACAGCCCTAAAAGTCTTAAACCAGAATTAGATGTACTGTGACTGTATTGCTGTCTGTCTTCCTCTGCCAGTCTTATGTTTTTGTTGTGGTAATCTATGCTGACTCATGAATTGCTCTCGCTCTCTCACTTTCACTCTATCAGTCAAAGAGTAGTTTAGAGATGATGGAGAGTCAGTCTGCTGATGCTGAGCCTCCTCCTCCTCCTAAACCGGAGCTCAGATACCCTGGCCTGTCAAGAGGATCGGCTGGACACTCTGAAGGTAAACCCACATGCAGACACACAGAATAGGGCTGAGCAGGAGTAATGACTAATTGAATACTTGTGTAGAACTAATTAGATTTAGAATTAAATGGTTTAGATGCAAACAAAGTCATTCAGAAATATAAAATGCTTCATTCTAGAGAAACTAACCAAGTCAGAACTCTGACAGCTGCCTCACTGAATGTTTTCACATGAAATCATTACAAATAATTTGTCTGATGCCAGACTCATTTGTTTTACAGTAGTTTTGAGATTCTGATGATTTTAAAGTCCAGCAGTGGAGAGATGCATGCAGGATATGCTAAGGCAAAATAGTGCTAAAAGAAAAAGAACTTTTAGAATTTACCACTATTTTACAATAATCAATTTTCCGTTTAATTTCATATGCCCACACCAGCTGGCCTCTACATTGTGTTAAAATTTCCTGATGAGTAGATCAGTAGGTGTGCTTCAAAATTACTTGGAATAAAATCTTTTTGCATTATCATACATTAAATGTTCAAAGCATTTTTGCCTTCTCCTGTAAAGATCTGGAAAAATGTTAATTTCTTTGGACAGAGTTGATTTTATATATATATATACTCAGAATACACAAATACTGTAGATTCACTAGTCATTTTGAGCAGTAATTAAAATGGTTATATTTGTGTTGGTGACGTTACAACGTATGGTTACTATCACTACTGTAGATGAATCCAAGTTGGTAGCATTTCTCAAATGTATATCTCAAAGATTGAATAATAAATAACATTTTTAAATGTAGTTATGGAATAACTGAATTTTTGTGGGAGGACATGCCTGAAACAACACCACAAATTTACAAAATATCAAATTATCAAATTTACAACCTATAAGTTTCTTAATCTTTACCTTCTGTTTGATGTGACTATTTTTTGCAGTCCCCAATTTAACTGCATCTCTTTCCTGTTCCTCAGTCCTAATGCAAGTCCTAAAAAAGTGAATGTCCAGCCTTCTAGCTCGAAGCATAAGCTGCCCTGTTCAACTTGTATAGCGCCTTCCACAAACTTGTTGAGTTTGTGGAAGGCCCAGAAGTCCAGCCCAGTTCTCTCCCCTCCCTTGATCAGTCTGCCCTTGTGCTGCCACCATATGTTGAAGGCATGGTCCAAAACCACAAACCTCATTTTGCTTTAATGTGTCCAAAACCCACCTGTTTTTATAGGAAGGGTCTGTCTGTCCATTTATTTGTGTAACTATTTTATAGTTATATGAAGTTAATACCCCTCCCTAACACCCGTCTCAGTGATCTGTGTGATGGTTCAAATTCATGATTATATGGATTGCTGTGAATCTCTGCAGAATAGACTTGAGCAAGTGTTTTTGTCTCTGCTTGTTAGAGTTGTCTGTACTTCTTGCTTACATGTCACTGCTGTTTTCCAGAGAGCAGCCTGTTAAATAAAGCTCCACCGACTCCCACCATGTACAAATACAGACCTGCTTACAGCAGCCCAGGGAAGAACCACACCGCGCTAACACACGCATATGCCAACCAGGTAACCTGTGTGTCTGTGTGCGATGTATGTTTGTATGAGTACAGGCGGCGGTGTGTACTTCACAAGCGGATGTATTTGCATGATAAGTGTGTGTGTGCATGCTATGTATGGATGTGTGAATCAGTCTGGCTCTGTCATTTCTCGTACAAGGGGTAATTAATATGTAGATGTGACCTCATTCATCACTTACCGCATGCATCTAATTATGACTTCCTTTATGCTTCTCATTTTTTTAACCGTTTGTCTTTTTTAATTTTATTTTTGCTCCATTCTTCTGCATTAATTTGTTTTTTCTTTTGATTTGGTTGACCCAGTGGCTTTCAGTTGAACAGTATCAGTAAGTTGACACTGTGCTCATTCCTTGTGTTTGTACATTTTTGTGTGTATGTTTTTGTTTGTCTGTATTTCTAAGCCTTTCTCTTACTATAATTCCATTTATCTCATAGGCTTAAGATTGCATTTAAGATCAGGCTTGCCAGTGATAAATCCTACTTCTGGCTATAGCAGAAATTATTTGGTGCTGTTTTGCTATATGCCACTGATTTTCCCAAAAATCTTGCGATCATATTTAAATTATTTGTATGTTTTTTCCCCCTGAAGAAACAGTTGTGTGTACAGAGAATGGAGTGGAGTAGGAATAGTAAACAGTGAAGCTGTTTATGCACCAAATGATTTTGCTTTTGTACACAATCTGCCCTTCAAGTACAAATCATTTAAATTAAGGTCTATGAAGAGACGATCTTGTCCATTTGTTTTATTAACCTTTTAATGATGTTAACAATTGATTCACCTCAATTTCATTATGCCTTATTTTCAGCTGTGCACTTTTTCTTTCTCTCTCTCCCTCTCACACACAGAGAGAGGGAGGGAGAGAGAGGCAGACTTAGTTTTAGAAGCGCCATGCGCTGAGCTAGTGGGTGTGTTTGTGTGATTTGTGGCTGTGCAGGACTGGATTATGGTAGACAAAATTAGAAACACAACACAGCTTCAACCCTGCCTTTCTTTTGGCTCAAAGAGTGCAGAAAGCTTTGTTCCAGTGCCAGCAAAAAATATGATGTCAGTGAAAATATAAAAAGTTTTAATTTTCTTCAGTGACATCATTCATACCATACAGACCCTTAAGCTTTTTGTAGGGATTGATTCAAAATAAGAACTGTGGAAAAACTTTGCTGTGGTGGTAATGATTGCATTGGATGAGGGGAAAATAATTTGTCCATCTGGATTTATCTCAAATTAGCTTTTTGAGTGCTATAAATTTGAGGTTGCGACTTGGGATTACCAGCTGTCACTTTAAGGTTCCACCAAAAAATGAAAAATATGGAATTGTCCGTCTTTGCCTATTAACAGTCATGTGGGTCATTAATTCTGGACATTAGTTCTCTCAGCACTTTTTCCTCTGTAGTGTTCCTGTGGCTGTAGAATACACTCCAAACTGACCATTTCCCTGTTCAGTTTTCCTCTTCTAATATTCCTGTGGGACATGAGCAGAATTTAAGCCAGAAATTATAGGGCGGGTGACCTAAGGAGCAGGCCTATACAGTTTAGTACTGTAAAATCGTCAATACGTGATAATGGTTAGTGGTTAGTTAAGATCACAGAAATTGTCACAGTGGACATCCAACGCCACCTAATGTTGTTAGCATTGATTTTAGCTTTGCATGCACCCACCCACACGGAAAAAGGTGCTATGCCTGTTGGCAGACGTGTGGATATCTCACTTACTAGCTACTGAATGCTTCAAAGAAAGCTTTTGAATAACTTGAAGGTGTGATGCCACAAGCTTCATTTTTTTTAAATCTAGCAACTTTAACTTTCAAAAGAAAGGTACACAAAAGTGTGCATTAGCATTAAGCAGTATTTTAAATGAGCTCATGTCAAATTCAGCTCATGTCGCAATGGATGTGGTGATAGTAAGCAGGACTGAACTTCACTGGAATCTCCTAATATAATACATATCATATTCACCCACAGTGCTTGTGCCCTGACTTAATTTTACATTCCTGCTTCTCCTTCTCTCTCTCTCCTACTCAGCTTTGTCTTACTCCTTCTGTACCAACTTCAAGTTCTTCCATTTTTAATATTGTTGTTTTTCTCTGCCTCTCCCATGCTCTTCCACTCTTGCTCTATCTCTCTTTCTCTCTTTTTAGATGAGTCGTGGGGACAGTCTGAAGGAGTCCTCCTCCTCTCTCCTCCAGTCCAGCCAGCAGCCAGGCTATCGCTCTGAGCCCAGTCTGGATGGCCGTGAGGGGGGAGGAGGAGAGCTCGGGGGTGCCGAGCGACCCACCGGAGGCCAGGGGGGACCTCCAGGCCCCGGAATCCCTGGTTACTCCCTTGGGGGACGCTCTTACCCCTCCTTCTCAGACCCCACCGTGCTTTCTGGAGGCGCCTCACGCTCCTCCAGTGTTCGCTCTTCCCACAATGCGCCACCCTCCGAGGCCACCACCTCTACCAGCTACAAGAGCTTAGCCAATCAGACGCCTCCGCCAGCCCCTCGTAACGGCAGCTTGTCTTATGACAGCCTACTCACGCCTTCCGAAAGCCCGGATTTTGAGTCCGCAGCACCTGAGCTGTCGCCTGGACGACCGCGCACACCTGTGCTTGGATACAGCTCTCCATTTCTGTCTGCTCAAATTGCTCAGCAACGGGAGGCAGAGCTTCACCAGCCCTCTGCCTCCAGCTCCGTCCTGCTTGCTTCGCCTCACCGCGCTGCCTACCTGCGTGGCTCCACCTCCTCCCCACCCCCACCACCTGAACGAGAGCGCGAGCGGCTGCTTCACGACGCACAGCCCCATCATCATCACCACCACCACCATCACCACCACCACCACCGACCCCCGCGCTTTTCCCGCCCACCGCTCCTGTCTGACTCGGGATTGTCACAGCCCTCCTACCCATACCGCACTCGCTCCACAGACGCTCCGTTGCCCCCCTCCACCCATCCACCCCGCTCACCTCACCCCCCTCCCTTAGGGAAGTCTCTGTCCTACTCCAGCGCCGCGGCTGCTGAGATGCAGTATCGCCTGGTCCGCAAGGCCTCCGCTTCTGTCGGGGGAGGGGGCATCCAGGCGCCCAAGTGAGTAACACCCCCTCCCTCAGCCTTTCGACGCTCTGCGCAGCCTGCTGCCTCCTTCCTCCTCCTCCTACTCCTCCTCCTCCCAGACTCCTGTGAGTGTATCTCTCTCTTTCTCTTGGTCTTTCTGGTTTTCCCACCTTTTTATTTCCTCTCTAGCTTTTGTCGCATCATAAAACAATGCCTAGACTATGCTTGCTTGCAAACCACTGTACTTTCATAGTGTTACGGTTGTACCTGCATACAGTGTGTCATGTTGTGTGGTTTATTTATTCAGATTAAAAAAACAGATGACTGTGTATTCTCAATGTGATTTTGTGTGACATTGATTTTATATTTATTTAGCAGAAGAGCAGCAGCATCCTACCTGTTTTTGCGATCACCAAAGTCCTCCTGACCACCATCTGGGATTCGCTTGTTACAATCTGAAAATAATGTCATTATGCCCAATAGTACAAAGTTGTAAACGTTTATCCATAGTAGTTTCTGAGATACAGAGGTGCAGGGATACGTGATTCGATATGGCTTTTGCTCCTAACACACAATTGGCAATTGGCCAATTTATTGTTTTCATTTTGGCTGCTTTGTTAGAGTTTTATTAATAACATAAGCCAGGCAAGTGAACATGTGCTGTGTTTGAATGCTGCTGCTATGCCTGTATCAAAATTCCATAGCGCAAGTATGCGTGACTCATTGTGCTGTTTCTTACTTTCAGTGTAGGAGCTTTCAGTACTTCCAATAGCACTTTTATTCCTGTTATTTAAATAAATAACCAATTTCAGTTTGGCTTGTTACTTATATGAACTCTGGCTGTTAGAAAGCATGGGAAATGTGCTAGTATGTTTCATGTATTCATTTAGTCAACATAGCTTTTTTTTATTATTTAAAAAAAAAAAAAAAAACTAAAATGGGAGGGAAAAAGGAATCGGCCGTAAAAATCCACGATTAATATGTCCCTAATAAAGAGGTTTTAAAAAGTGGGTATGACTTTTTAACTGACTATGTCTTATATTTTACTTTGTATACTTTGTTTTTTTGTTTTTTTTGTTTTTTTTCCCTGAGGGCCAGGTGTGGGTTTGTTTTATGTACTTAAAAAGTAATCTTTGGTTGTTACATGACCATTTTTCAACCTTTCTTTATGCCTCAGAGTTAAACAGGCTTTTTTTTGTTATTTCACTTCTAAGATTGATATGTGTACATGATCTCCATTCAGGCTGTCCTCTGTTGTGCATCATTCAAAAAGCATTCTAGGGTGAAACACTCTTTATGACTGTATTGTGACTGTATGTACCTTTTAAATTGCAGTATCCTGAATAGCTGTGTGTGTGTGTGTGTGTGTGTGTGTGTGTGAGAGAGAGAGAGAGTGTGTTTCACTCATTCATTAATTTGTTATAAAGACCCTTTCATTTTTGCCTCAAAAAGAGTGCTGTGGATAATGTCATTGATAAGTGACTTGATATGTCATTATCAAAGTTTAGTTTGTCGGTGTTCCAGAAGTACCTACAATGTCTATTATGGGTAGAAAGTATATTGTGTTATACTTGTCTGTAATGTGTAAGAAGTAGAATAGGTTGGGTGACTGGGATTATTTTCTTTTTAAAAACTGTGCCAGGGTGTACTTTATGGTCTTTATGTAAATATATTTGCAGTATTAAAGCAGAATGTTAAAAAGATATAGGGAATTTTAATTCCTCCCAGATACTCAGTATACATGTCTTGGGACCAAAGTGAAAGTAACCTCAACAAATCTTAAAGAGAATAATGTCCAATAACATCCAGCATCAATATTTCTTGTATGTACCAGCATCTACTATTCATAATTCAAAATTAATGACTTGTCAAAGTTTCTATTTTTTCTGTAATGCGTACTTTAAGGCAGAAATTGAGGATATGCCCATATTTTAAAGCCTCTGTATTGCAGAAAATGAATATTGAAGTCTGAAATGTTGCACACTGTCTGTTGGGCCCAGTGACATTATTTCATAAAATTGTTAAGCAAATCTGAGGTGGTCATTGGGAATTTTTGGTTAATTGATTGACCTTCGGATTTTTTGGAATGGAACCTGAAATAGTGAAATTACCACTACAAAATTCATTCATTCCTTTTTTTTCTGTCTCTTTTCTCTCTCTATTGCTCGCTCATATTCAGGGACGAGATTCAGATGAAATCTTATAGTCGGACGAATGGACAGCCCAGATCACCTCTCCCTCAGTCTCCTTCTTCTACCCCCTCTTCTCCCTCTCATCCAGTCAGTGTCTCCACCCGCCCAGGACAGGCCTATCCCAGTGTTGGTTCTTCTCAGAGCCCCGCTCACAAGCCTGGAGGTGGGGTGAAGAAGGTGACGGGCGTTGGAGGGACCACGTATGAGATATCGGTCTGAGTGATGGCTGGCAGCTTCCACTAGCTTGGTGTCACCTGCTGGACCATGGACCTTCTTTTTCTGCCCACTCTCACAGGAGGGCCTCACTACTGGAAGTGAAATATATTGTGTGCACAAGACATTTATTGGTGCATCCACACCATGGAGCAAAAGACTCCAAACCTGTTTTTACCAATGAGAAAAGAATGATGAATGACCAGCAGGTTTATGGTCAGATAAGACGCTCAGGAGGAGGAGGAGTAGAGTTCTGTTTCACAGATATGGCACCTTGTCATACAATCCCCTCATGTTTCGAGGCTGGACTTCCTTATATCTAATGAGGAGGTGTGACACTTTCTGGGTGTGGCAAATACCTGGACTGCCTTTTTTTTCTTTTTTTTTTTTTTTTGTTTTGTTTAAATCAGTATAAGAAAAAAAAAAGATTGCAAGTGTGTAAATGATAAATTGTATGTTCTGTATAGAGAAAAATGGTTTCAGTTCTTCTCCTGGGGGGGGGTTTCTTCAAGTGGCTGGATTTCAATCAGAGACTTTATTGGCATGCAGTTGCCATTTCAGACCACTGTGATTTGGCTTATGACCATTCTGCTTCTGTGTATTGACCAATCAGGACTGGAGAAGCAAAGCAGTAGTGGGGAGCTTGGAAGCGAAACGGCACGTGTTGTTTTAATGACGAGCCTTTTCAAGATGGTGTTTTAGAGCAGTGGCCTTGGAAAACAAGGAAATTTTTTTTTTAATTTAATTTGAAAATGTTATTTTATATGAATTTATAAATAGCTATTGATAAGATCGAGGATTTGGGGCGTATTTAAATAGTGCAAATTTTCTGCAGGTTCTGTGATCCACACATCATATATGTTATGATTTGTTAATCAGAGAATCTGCTTGAAACATGCATTACTTGAATTTGCATTACATTTCTTTTCTACTACAGCTGATGAGATTTATGTCCCATTTGGATTTTTAACCAATCAAATGAGTGAGAGAAGACTTGCCTACCGTTGATTGACGGCTGCTACAGCCAATCAGAGGCTAAGCCTGTGTCTCCACATAAAGACAAGCCTTGAAATCATCCAGATGAAATCTATGTAATGCACAGTCGCTGAGATGTAGCATCTGAACACATCCGACACACAGGTTTGCCCACTTTATGGGATAAATTTCAGCATTACCTTGTAAAGTATGTCTGCCTCTGAGAAATGTTTTTGGTAATCAGTTATCATTTGAAGAGGAATTCTTGGGTGGCTTTGTCTCGCTGACCAGTTGGGATTAAAGCTAACTGGTCAGAGAGATGGGGAACTATATCAGTGCACTCTGATAAGATAATGGTTGACCCGATCGGTGTGACCTCTGTGGTTACGAATTATGAAAAGCCTTTTTTTTTTCTTATTTAATTTTTACTTTCTTTCAGAACGATTCTGTGGACGTTTTGCAGGGCTTGTGTTTCAGTGATTCCTTGATTTGTCAGTGGCATTAAATTGAACTTTAGATCAAGACTGGATTAAATGCATATTTTGTCCAATTGGGCAAAAGGTGTCTTGACAGCCGATTTAACAGTCAGTGGATGCCCTCTCTGAAAGAAAACGAGAAATGCTTGAGGGTCTGGATCAGTAGGTTAAATAAGAAGGAAAAAAAGTGTACTGTATAGCTCAGTGTGAGTGAATGTATGTGTGTGTGTGCGTGGTGGAGCATTGGTAATAAACTCTTTATAAATCACACTTGTTTGATATTTAATTGGCATTAACACCATTTTTGAACATTTTTTACAAAGTGGCAGTGGTATAGGGTCAAAAGAAAGCATCTTTTAAAAACAGGGTTGATGAACTGCAGCAACAGATGGGTTACATTCAGTAATGATAAGTGTACCGCTGTGATAATTGACGTTTCTGATAAAATGGCCACTAAGTGTGGGTACAAGGAGGAAGGGGTAGTGAGGACAAGATGCAAGGCACCCAGATTTTATCTTAATTCATTTTTTCAGATTCACTTTTATCAGAAAAGTAGAACTTTTTTTAGTAACTGAATTTTAGAATTCAAATTTAGATGAATTTCTACCTGTTGAATACATAGGTCAGTGCTTCTTATCTGCAACATTTTAAAAGTTTTTTTAAAAAGCGCGGCTTGAAACAAAAGCAATAGCTTTAGCTTTTCTTGAGAAGTCTGGTTACAGTGCTTTTATGATGTGGAAATAACTGTTTTACACAATTGTAAAGTTTACAGCTGAGTGCCCTCAGAATTTGATTTCTCTTAATAGAAACGGTAGCCATTTCTGTTTACATATTTCTGTTTTAATATTTAACCTACTTTGTCCAGCAAATAGTCATTTTATTCACACTACTTGTTAGATTCAGACCATTTCTCCAAACTTATAATTACGCTACTACACCTCAGAGGGAAAGCCTTCAACTTGCTTTTAGAAAAGCAAACCTGGTGTAGCGTGGTAGATGAGATGTCCTCGGACAGCTATTACCAGTATTAGGCTAAAATAGTTAGACTTTCAGGTTTTTCCTCATGAAACAAAAGAATCAGTTGTCTTACTTGCTTTGTCCTCAGTGTTCGCTTTGCTGTAACTATTCCTTTCAGGGTGGACTAGTTAACTTTTAGATGATTGTTATATCCTGACTGCTGTCAGTATCACACTATGTCCATAAAATACCTCTCACAGCCTGTATAATCTCCATAGAAAAGCACTGCCAATAACTAAGGATGCTCTGGAGCAGCACCACGAGTCTAAGGTGGGTTATAAAGCCACCCAGTATTGAGCTGTGTTCTCCGGAGTGATGGAGCTCTGAGGAGTCCGTACCTGACCTCATTAATGCTCTTGTAACTTGTGAAGATCTGAGAGCGTTCAACGTTCCAACATCTGGTGTAAAGCCTTCCCAGAAGAGTAGAGGCTGTTACTAAGCAAATCAAAAGGGTCAGCCTGCCTATTAATCTTTTACTTCAGACAGAATGCAGGAATCTACAAACTTTTGGATAAGGTATATTTGAGTAAGTATTCCAGGTAATCATCCTAATACCATGACACTTGAGAAATCTGTCCACAGAGAGGGTTTCTTTTTTTATTTATTTATTTTTTATTAACACTTCTTTTACATTTTATTGACTTGACAAAATATTCATCTGAAACCCTGTCATTCACAGGGGCACATGCACAGTACAGTCCTGTTCTGGGCAATGTAACTGAAAGTTAGGTCCAGTTAGGTATCATATGTAAGAACACTGACTTCCACAGATACACAGAGACCCAAAGGAAAGTAGCGAACAATGACAGCGGTTGCCGAGCAGTATCAGTGTCCACATGCTATAAAAACCTATATGTCCAAACCAAGACAGAAACCTCTTTAGTGTAAGTACTAAACTAAAGTAACAAAACATAATTAAGACAACACAGATTGCAATAGGAAAGCAATAAGGAAGGTGTGTGTGTGTGTGTGTGTGTGTGTGTGTGTGTGTCTGAGAATGTCAATAAATAGCAGAGGTGTTCTGCTCACACTGCCTTGTAATAAAACTCTTACAAGATGCTGACACCAACAGTGACATTCGGCACTGAAAACTCTCCTGATAAGTTTCCATAAAGGAACTCTACATCTGCACCTTATACTTCGTCCCTTTATTTTCTGAGACCATCACTTGCTGCTAGTACTAGAAAAGCAATATAGTACAAGACAAACATTCGTAAATGACTTCAAGATGAGCAAAAGAAGAAAAGGTAAAATAGGAATGATTAGTAAAAAATTTTAAAATGGAATAAAGATTAGGATGCCACCAGTAGGCAATGAGTTAACCACCACCCCCTCCAGTCTATAAATTACTACTCTATTGTCATTAACTATGTCAGAGGTAGGAACTACAAAATTGGTTAAATTATGAACAAACACTGTCAACAGGAATAGCATCAGTACAACGTCCGTCTCAACAGTAGCTGAATGGCTCTGAGCTTTTAAACAGCAGTAGTGGGTGTTTTTTTTTTCAGTTTAAACTAAGGTAAGCTTGGCTGATTTTGTAGTTAATTTGATTATGTTATTGAAAATCTCAAGCGTTTGTTTGTTGCCATGGAACTTTCTGCACTGCACATCAATCAGCTCCACAGCGAAGTCACAGTGCCCACCAGGGAGAACATTTTACTTGTCCTTCTTGGTCTCTTTCTCAACCTCCTGTGACTCTGGCTCCTCCTCCTCCTCAGGCACAGGAGGGAAGTGCAATTCATTCACCTTCTCACTCTTCTCTCCTTTGGTCTTATTGAGCTTCTTCGACTTCTGATACAACTCATTTAGGTTAAACTCTCTGATGATGTTCTCCTGAAAATTGGTTGCATCAAGAAGAGGAGTGTCAGTATGTTCATTTTCAGTTTTTTTATTACATTATTTTTTTTCTAAAACCTCGAACCTAGAATTATTAGGCTGCATTTAACGTGCAAGGCTGAAAAGCAGATGGCAGAAGTTAACAGTACGGCCTCCCTTCCACGGCATGTTTTCACAGTTCAAAACGTTTAAAGGGGAAACTTGCATAAATAAATTTGAAAACATTCTTTCATATTTCAATCATTAAGATGTAAACAAAGTCATTCAGAGTGGTTTGATGTGAAATGCTCCATTTTGTAGAAACTTAAGAGTCAAAATGATTCACAATGGCGATGATAGGAACCAGATGTCTGAAGCATTTAATGCCTCTAAAAGCTCCCTCACATTAAACTGACATGAAATGGTTATGAAGACACTAATGAGTTTTTACTTTTAATAAAAACTTTTTTTTTAATCCTTTTATCAGGCAGGCACAATCTACCCCAAAGAAAACATTGTTTTCACTAATATATTTTTCCACTGTTTCACCATTAAAAACAAAACCGCCAAAGACACATGTTCACCGGTGGATTTGAATAGTAAATAAATTGGATACATTTGCTTTGTGGCCCCTGGTTCCCATCACATGCTTTGCAAAAAAATCTAAGTTGGTAAGTTTCTCTATAAAAAAAAAAAAGTTTCGCATCAAACCACTCTGAATAAGTTTGTTTGCATCTCAATGACTAAATTATACAGATATTTTGAACAATGTGAAATTCCCCTTTAATTCTAAACGCTAAAGTCCTAAAACTCTGTCTACATTGATAAATTTAAAAGTAATCAAATGTAAGATTGTGATCTCTGGTTCAAGGAAAACCTCACTTCTGATAGTAATCATTGTGATTACACCTCACCTCAGTGAAGCTCCAAGACACTGCTCTCCCTTTCTTGTCCACTTGGGGGCGCCTCGTGACTTCTTTACCTCCCTGAAACAGCACCAAAGACGGCAGCTGCTTGGAGAGAGGAGATGTGCTAACCTTGTACCTAAGAAGCAAGAAGGTGAAGAGAACCTATTAAGCACCCTAAAAAGTAAACGAATCAGCAAAAAGCCTCAAGTGAGAAAAATCACTTACTTTTTAGACACTTCACCATAGCGTCCAATGTCCACTTTACCAAATTTCAGCCCAGCGCAGTTGTACCTGTGAGGAAACAGAAGTCAGTGTGAAGAGAACTTCTGCCGTAAGAGCAGTATAGGTTCTCTAACCCGTCTAGAATGACGCATACAGCAAACAATTTCAGAGACTCATTAAACTGTTACAGTAGTGCCGTGTATCTGTTACTGTCTTGAGCCACTGGTTCTTACTTCAGGGACAAATCGGCATAGACTGAAGCGAAGGACTGGCACTCTGGAGACCAGTTAGCGAAGAACTCCACAATCCAAGTCACACGACTGTCTCTCTCCAGCTCTTCCTGAAGGGCAAAAGGCATTCATCATGAAATGCCCAGATATGGTAAAGAACATAAATTAATGGTACTGATTTACAAATGATCTGCGTTCATGCAACTTTTTCTCTGACAGGGGAATTTCAGCTATTTTTGTTTGCTTAATTCAGGCATAAATAAAATGGTCATTCAGAGTGTGCTGATGTGACATTGGTTCACTGGAGAGAAACTGACTGAGATTTCATGACCGACAATGTCTGCAACACAAATATACCCACTTTTTTACTACCTAAAACAACCAGTAAACCTACATGTGTCTTCCTAGTATTTATATCTAATGTGGATACAATACAACA
This sequence comes from Pygocentrus nattereri, assembly GCF_015220715.1. Lineage (NCBI taxonomy): Eukaryota > Metazoa > Chordata > Actinopteri > Characiformes > Serrasalmidae > Pygocentrus > Pygocentrus nattereri. Next base: position 47,176,837 of record NC_051215.1, read on the forward strand.
GCCTATATGTAGCTCTCTGCAATGAGCGTACTTTAAAGACTAGGTTTCAGGCCAAAATCTTAAATCCAAAGTATCATAAACATATACATAAACAACGTGCTTTCCAGATCAAACCACTGACTTCATTCACATATCAAAGAAATGCTGAAAACACTGTAGAATTCCCCTTTAAGGATTTTGGGTGGTCTGTATTTCTGTCTGTATTGCAAGGTAAAATGGTTCTCACGTCTATGGTCTTATCGCTGAAGTACTTGATGTACTCTGGGCCCATGTAGAGGGGAGGCTTGCAGGTCATCAGGAACACTGTAGGAGAAAAGCACAGTTGGTGCATCAAGATTAACGAATTACGTATCTGACCTATAAATAAATACTAGCCACTACAGTTAAAAAAAAACTCATCGTAATCAGATTGATTCATTATGGGATCATATTCAAAGGATTTTTATTACTTCAGAAAGCAATATGGTCCTAAAATAAACCGGAATTCAAAGATAAATGGAAGTAATCACCATGTTATTGAGATTGTGTAATCCATTAGATTATATAACTGATTAAAAACTAACGTAATCAGTTTTAGAACATTTTGAAAGTAAATTTCTCAACCCTGAACAGCACACAGGGGACTCGGAACCACCATCAAGAGGTGTGAAGAGAGCTTCTGCAGTAACACCAATTCAAGACGTCTTGTAATACAGTACTGACTGCAAGACACTTACAATAAAATCAGCTTCTGAGGTTCGTTTGTTACCCAGTATGTCTAGAAAGCTATACATGGTGTACATGAGTTTACGGCGCAGTCTGCAAGTAACTGAACCATCACACCTTTTATTTTTGGCTCTGTACTGCAGCACACTGGATTTAAAATGGCAAGATTACCATAAACAGAACATCTGTAAGTCTTCAGAGGGTTAATATAAGATGCAAACTTCTAGCAAACCTCAAGAACACAGAGGCCAGGTTACTGTTTGCTTTGAGCTCGGGGAATCAACTTATGGACAGATGGAGGGATGAAGATTAACGTGATGAAAAGATGAAGACAGAAGGAACTGCTCGTGATCCAAAGCAGATCACTTCTGCTGTGAAATATGGTGTAACGTGCATATATGCCTGCCAGTGGAGTTTTTACGGATAAATGGCTCGTTTTCATATTTAATTCACCCAATATAGACGTAAATCCCTTCATATTAAAGCAGACATTCTGCATCTTAACCACACAGTCGCTGTTTCGTTTCACATCTAGCGCGCTGGAGTTCAGAGCTAAAGCTATGAAAATGGTCAGTTTCCATGTGCCTAATGGTTTCACTGTATGTGCGTGCGTGCATACTGACCAATGCACAGGGTCAGATAAAGCAGCCCCATGCGAATATCCAGTCTGAAGAACAGAATCACATTGGCCACTTTGCAGAAGAGAATGATGTTCCCCACATGCTGTTCAACCGTTACTGAACAAGAAAGATACAAAGACATCAGAGATAAAAACAGGAATTAGGAAGGATTACTTCACGGATTGCACGATACCAGTGGTGCCACTGATTTGTAGTTTAATGTTCACAATATAGTGTGAATACTTCACATTACACAGTGGGAACGTTTACATAAACACTACAGATATACAGTGTATATAAAGAATATACAAGGTTTCAAATATAGTATATATATATATATATATATATATATATATACACATACATATATATATATATATATATATATATATATATATATATATATATATATATATATATATATATATATATATATATATATATACACACACACATATATATATATATATATATATACACACACACACACACATACACACACACACACACACACACACACACATACATACATACACATACATACATACATATATATATATAAATGGACATTGAACACGTCGCCAATTTTCCAAATAAATAAATTTCTAAAGGTGCTATTGACATGAAAATCTCACCAGATGTCAGTAACAATGCATCCAATCCACACAAGCAAAGAAATCAAACCACAGATGTCCATAAATTAAGTTGTGTAATAATGAGAAATGACACCGGGGAAAAGTATTGAACACGCTTACTGAAACTTATTTAATACTGCGTACAAAAGCCTTTGCTGGTGATGACCGCTTGTATGGAGAAACCTGTCACATGCATTGCTCAGGCGTGATTTTGACCCATTCTTCCACACAAACACAGCAAATCCTCAAGGTTCCTTCTATGAGCTCCATGATTTTCAGTTGGATTCAGGTCACATGGTTGGCCGGGCCATTCTAACAGCTTTATTTTCTTTCTCTGAAACCAACTGAGTTTCCTTAGCTGTGTGTTCGGGATCATTGTCTTGCTGAAATGTCCAGCCTCGTTTCATCTTCATCATCCTGGTAGATGGAAGCAGATTTTTATCAAGAACGTCTCGGTACATTTGTCCATTTATCCTTCCTTCAGTTATATGAAGCGTGCCAGTGCCGTATGCTGAAAAACAGCCCCACACCACGATGTTCCCACCTCCAGACTTCACTGCTGGTGTGGTGTTTTTGGGGTGATATGCAGTGCCTTTTGACCTCCAAACATGGTGTGTATTATGGCGTCCAAGGAGCTCAATTGTGGTCTCATCTGACCGACTATGTTCTCCCAGTATTTCACAGGCTTGTCTAAATGTTGTGGAGCAAACTTTAAACATGCTTTGTCTTCAGCAGCGGAGTCTTGCGTGGTGAGCGTGCAGGCAGGCCACGGCGGTTGAGTGCATTACTTACTGTTTTCTTTGAAACAATTGTACCTGCTGATTCCAGGTCTTTCTGTAGCTCTCCATAAGTGGTCCTTGGCTTTTGGACAACTCTTCTGATAATTCTTTCCCCTCCTCTATCTGAAATCTTGCGGGGAGCACCTGGTCGTGGCTGGTTTATGGTGAAATGATGTTCATTCCACTTCCGGATTACGGCCAACAGTGCTCACTGGAACCTTCAGTAGTTTAGAGATTCTTCTGTAACCAGAGCCATCAGTATGTTTCGCAACAATAAGGTTGTGAAGGTCTTCAGAGAGCTCACTGGTTTTACCCATCATGAGATGTGTCTTGTGTGGCACCTTGGCATCGAGACACCTGTTTACAGGCCATCAGTTGAACCAGCTGATTCATTTGCAGGATTGCTTTCTCATTACTGACAGATCTCAGCTGGTGTCATGGCTTTCTGTGGCTTTTTCCACCTCTCTTTCTTCATGAGCTCAATACTTTTCCCCTGTGTCATTTCTCATTATTACACATAACTTAATTTATGGACATCTGTGGTTTGATTTCTTTGCATGTGTGGACTGGACGGGTTGTTACCGACATCTGGTGAGAATGTCATGTCAATAGCACCTTTAGAAATATATTTACTTAGAAAACTGGTGACTTGTTCAATCCTTATTTCACTCGCTGCATGTAGTAAACATGTACATGTATAGTAAATGTACAGTAAATATAAAGTAAAAGACATAATGCACTACTTTTAATATAGTCACAGTCAAAAAAAACTGAAAAAGCCATTATTTCAAAAGGCCATCTGCCGTCTACACCGTCTACATTTCACAATGAAGGAACCAACAGGAATTAAAGCTTGTTTCATTATTTTATATTGATACTAATGAATGCTTTATGCTTCCTCTGTAATGTTACTCTTTTACAGATATGATTTCCTGACAGCAAAGAAATGCAAGACTGAATGTACACAGTTATCTGTGCATAGCCTATTTGCATATTTGAACTGACTGATAAATAAACTGGGCTTGACAAACAATTTAAGTGCTTTGGCAGCTTAATATGCTCATACCAATAACACTCCTTTGAAATGATTTGAATTGACAAAGAGCTGCAAAAGAGTGAACTACCCAAGGAGGTATGGGGGCAAGCAAGAAACAACAAACACGATAACCAGCCCAACAAGCCTTGAGCCCCTTAAACCACTCCCCTCAGGAGACTGAACTGCATACAGTAAACAAACCCATTGTTCAGGTCCACTCGTTCAAATGGCATAACGTCTGACCCAACGACCGCCACTCAGCCAGAGTGAATGGTGTGTGGACTGACCATTTGTTGTCTAGCGGTCATACTGATCTAATTAACTTACATTTATAAACTGCCTTGACCTACAAATATGCACATGTGGCTCATCTGAAAATGTGAGTGACCACAGCAGATGACACTTACTCGCTCTTCTATTCTTCATCATGACTATAGCGCTCAGAAACATCAGTATCTCCACTTCCCTCTGAAAACCAACAAGACACAGTGATTAAACATTAAATCAAGCATCACCAGGTGTCTAAAAGTTGCCTTTACATTCATAATGAATAATAAATAAATCACTGAAGGGACAGTCAGAGGTGGGCAGTGTACTGTAGAACCAAACTCGGCTCTTAGCACCTCCAGAATACTATATACTATAAACTGCCAAAGTTCAAAAACGAGAGTTGTAAACAGCAAAGTAGTGCGTTTGACGTCAAAAGGAAAACAGAGAAATAAAACGCAGCAAAATAATCAGGACCTAAAAATATAGGAGTAGATTTGAACTCATATAAGCTGCTATGTGCAGAGGTTTGAAAGTACTCAAAGTCTAAATGGTAATTGTGAAGTTATTTCTACATGGGCTCGATTGGAGGTAAGGGTGCTGTGGAAGTTTAAAAAGTGAAAGAAAAAAAAAAAAAAGAATAAATCAACTACTTTGTAAAACTGCATCCACCCCCTTTGGATGCGTTATCACTTAAGATGTCTCTTACACATTCACACGCTAAATTCAGCCTGGAGTGTGTTTTGCAGGATCACTACATTCACTGTTGTTTAACAGTTCGACCACTAGTTATTACTCGGCTACATGAACAGGCCTGTGCTGCACCGGCCTCCCTCATGCCTCTTATTAGCGACAACAAAGACGCATCCTCTGAGAGGAAGAGGAAAGGGGGCACGTCTTCACTGACTCCGGGGTCTTTACTAAGTGACTTGATCCAAACTCTTAACAAAGTTCTGTAACAAAGGGGGCAGTCGTGGGCTGGAGGTTAGGGAACCGGCCCTGTGACCAGAAGGTTGCAGGTTCGATCCCCTTGGCTGACAGTCCATGACTGAGGTGTCCTTGAGCAAGACACCTAACCCCCAACTGCTCCCCGTGGACAGGGCTGCCCACCACTCTGGGCAAGTGTGCTCACTGCCCCCTAGTGTGTGTTTGTGGTGTTTCACTTCACGGACTGATAAGGGTCCCTTAAACCCCCAGGCTGAAGAACTACGGACCATTACTTTAGCCCCGGTGACAGCTGAGGTGGCAGCGAGCACCTCACCGGTTATATGAACTATTAATTAACTAAAATCCAACTAACAAAATCCAGGACTGGATCTGGATTCGGATCCTCTGGAGGCACCAGCAGCCGAGCCCCTATGCTCTGCTGAGGGTCCTCAGTGCTGCTGCTGCTGCAGGATCACAGGCGGAGTGTCAGCATGTGAAGCCGCATGGCAGCTCTCTGACCTCTCTGACCACTGCGAGTCGGGCCATTTACACTTAAGTCATGTCGATCTCAGCTATGGAAACGCAATACTGACCCAGTCGAAGTCGCAGGGGTTCCCGTCCTCTCTCTGCGTCGAAAGATGTTCGCAGATTCCGGGGGTCTTGCGCACGAGCAGGAAAGCTACCGACATGAACAGGGACGCTACGTAATACGGCTTCAGGAGCCACTTATAAACCTGCGGTAAATGATAGAGGAAAGCGAATAGAGGAGTCAGCAGCGCCATGTTCGCAGAACAACGGAGACGAGAGGGACGAAAACCCGGCGGCGGCCGGCGACACAGCTGCTCCACTCGGCGTGAGAAATTTGCGTCGGCAAAAAAATTCTTTAACGGGGGTTAAAGGGACAGAGGTCAGAGAGGACGAAGGAAAAATGAGACACGCCCCCTCCGCTCACGCACGCTGATTGGTTAGCTGTGTGGAACGAGAGTGTTTATTGGCCTGCTCTGTGTCATAAAGGAGAGGATGGGCGCGTTCCCATTGGCGCACTTCCGCCCTTTATTTTCGAACACTAACTAGTGTGCAACGGCAACACCGTCCACAATCCAGGCGTTTATCACCGTCCGACTAGCGCGGATTCAGCTCAGCTCAGATGTGAACTGTCATATAAATCACCGTATAATTCAGCGCCGTGGAAGCTCATAGAATCAGGTGACCTCACAACGTAGTTTGTGTTCAAACAACGTCTTTCGAATCTCTAAAGTTAGTGGTCTGATGCTGCTTAAATGCAGGTCAGCAGGTCAGCAGGTCGTTTAGTCAGCGCTCTCGATCTGGTGTTCAGGGACCCCCAGATGGTGCACATATTTACTCTCTCAAACTTGTAGAGAGGAGAATTGCCACTCTGCAATGTCTTTCGTTTTCATCAAACGCTAGAGGGCGCTCCCAAAATGAATGGGTTGATATGGAGCATTTGAGCAAAATCAGTTTATAAATGCTGAAACACTTTTAATGTAAAAGAATGCAATACATTCCTGGACACCGAGCAGCATAAAACACTAACACCGCTGTTATATTTTTAAGAGCTTTTAAACTCGAGTTATAGGAGTTTCAAACGGCGCTTCGTGTGTGTCCATGACGTCAGAGAGCGCGAACAGCCAATCAGCTGCTCCGCTCGCCCATCAATCATCCCGCTCTAGCAGTAAAGCCCGCCTCCTGCTGCCAAAACCCGTTGGCTGTAGAACAAAGGAAACAGACAGGCGAGTTTTCTTTGCTTTTTTAGTGAAATACATCCTTCTGCTTTCTAAAGTTAGAGAAACGTTCTGGGTAAAAGATTAGAAACTATTTTAACCTCGTTTTTATCCGTTGGGCTCCATTCACTCCCATTCATTGAGGACTCACTCGCGGGCGCCCTCTGCTGTTGTTGATATAACGGGAGGAATAGGGAGTGGCCCAGCCTCTGGGTCTCTCTCTCTCTCTCTCTCTCTCTCTCTCTCTCTCTCTCTCTCTCTCTCTCTCTCTCTCTATGTCTCACAAATTAAAGGGCGAATCCACCGATATTCCAAAGTCTTCATAACGCAGATTGAGATGTAAACAAAGTCATTCAGAGTGGTTTGATGTGAAATAGTTCATCAGTGGAGAAACTTATGACTCGGGTTTCTTTACAGGTGGCGGTGGTAGGAACCAGGTAGAAATTGGTTCATCCAACTTGTCTCATTTATAAGCGAAAAAAACAGAGTATGAAGTGGTTGTTATAGTTTAATTCTTAGCCATTACCTGCCACCTGTACTTTTTTTTAAACAATTCACCGGTGCTTTTGAACATAAATATAGCAGAGAATAATTGTGAGCTAAGTGTACTCGTTCAAACATTACCATTACAGTTAAAAAGTCATTTCTACAGTATTATTTGACTGCTTTCCATTGACAGAGGAGGTTGCCTCTTTCTTTCCGAGTTGGGCGTACATGAGCCTGCGCGTAAACAGTTTGGAGCGCACTTAGCAGCGGCGTCAGATTTCTACGCACTACCTAGGCACCCTAGAGCACGAGAATGAATATTGGAACGCGTTTGATAGGCGGAAGGCGGTCTCCTCAGTTTTCCCGTGTTTTACCGTGATACGTGGAAGGCCGTTGACACAAACAGTGACTGTTTTTATGTTTTAACCACTAACAAAATTTCCGCGAATGACACAGGGACGACTGTGTTGTGTATTGGTGATTTTGTCGGTGGAGGAACAGGCCAGCATGCTTTGTGGGAGCGTTTTCCTGATGGCGGCAGTATTCCGAACATTACGGTAAAGTGCTGAGTCGCTCCTGCTACAGGAAACCACTCTTATTATCCACAGCGTCAACAAACTATTACCGCACGTCCAGAACATACTCAGCGTTTCAGAGGCTCTCCCCACCATGACAGAGATGTTCTCCTCCCTCTACGGCCAGGCTGACGCGCAGGGACCTCCGGGACCCTCCGCCATGGGCTTCTGTCCCGGTAAACCACTCGCCCCGCCGGTAGCCCAGAATCCGGTCCACATGTCGGTGGGGATTGCGCACCAGCTGGTGGACGAAGGGCCTCCACTCAGAAAGCCTGGTGCCATGAATGAACCGTTTTACTTACTGCGGGAGCTGCCCAGTGAGTGTCCTCCTGCCTCTCACAGCTTGCCGCTGCCCTCTGTTATTAGACTGTAATAATTGTGTAGTAACGACAAGTCTATAAAGATAGTAATAACAGTAGTAGCACTTGACTGTCACTACCTCTTAGTAGTACTCCTACTCTTTACACTGCACTCTTGGAAGAGGGGGTTCTTCAGTGAAGGCAATACTTTTATTTAGAACCACGAGTTCTGTCTATATTCTTTATATCTATGTCTATACACATAACCATTTCAGTTTCAGGCTGAGATGGTTCCTTTCATGGTGAAAGGTTCTTCAGATTGATGGAGAACGTACTGAATATATGGCCCTGTGTAGAACCTTTTGGAAAATTGTTCTGGAAAGCGCCAGAAACAATAGTTTTTATCCTCATAAGTGATCTTAAAAAGAGCAGAACCTTTTTTTAAGATATGCAGCTCATTCTCTGACGTACTGAAGATTTCACCATGCAGAAGAACCATTTAAGAATGAAATGTTTCTGTGTAGAACTCATGGTTCTAAACAGAACCGGTCCCTTTGTTAAAGAACCAATTAAGGACCAGCTTTTTAAGAGTGGTGTGTTGTTCTGCCTAGACAGGATCGGGATCTACATCGTTTTTATTGCGAGTCATTGAGCAGAATAATTGCGTAATCGGGAAGGTTTTATCCCAAGGACGATGGGAGTATTGTTAGTTGTCTGGACGTTTGTAAACCCCACCCCTCCCTTCATTTTTACTCTTTTAAGTGGAGAACGAGCTGACTGGAAACACCAACCTCATCACACACTACAATCTGGAGCACTCATACAACAAGTTCTGTGGCAAGAAAGTGAAGGAGAAGCTCAGCAACTTCCTCCCAGAGCTTCCTGGTAAGTGCTGTGTGCTGTGTTTATTCATGTTCATCTGACATTTGAAATTTCCTTCAGTCTGTATTAGAGATGGTACGACACCCTGTTTCTGCCCCAATACAGACCCTGATATTGAAACCCTGAGTAGCCAGTGTTGATACGGGTCCAGTGTTTTTAAAAAAACTACTCTGTTTTAAAATGAGTCTGTTTTAACGCCACATTTAAGATGGACATCTAAAAGTAGGTTATCAAACTACTCAGACACTCATATGAAGAAAGACATCGCATCATAGCTTTGTTACAGGACCTTTTGATCCAGAATTAGTTCGATGACGTTTTTTCTTATCAAACAAAATTTAGTCAGACAAGAACAGGCTAAGATTCATTTGACACCTAACTTAGGTCAGCTGGTTCTGCATTACAGCACCTGGTGATGATAAATATCTTCATACACCTTCCACGGTTGTACTGACTTAAGAAGGCTAGAAAAGTATAAGTTAGGAATGGGGACCTAGGATGGTTCTTGGGAGTCAAAGGAGTTCTGCCTCTCTCTCTTAGGAATGATTGACAATCCAGGTCTTCAGGATGGAAGTTCTTTACGTTCCCTCATTGAGAAACCTCCGGTGTGCAACAACTCCTTCAGCCCTCTGACTGGAGCCATGCTGACCGGCTTCAGACTACACACAGGCCCTGTAAGTGTCTGCCTATTCATGTAATTAAGGGTTGGTACTGTGGCATATGTTATCATGATGAAATCGGCTCAGTAACCTTTTCAGAGCATTTCATGGGCGCTGTCAGTACTTCTAGAACATTAATGTCATAAAAATAACAGATAGACCAGTTATAGAAACACCAACAACCGGTGTAGAGTAACTGTTAAACTGCACGGTAACTGACAGTAACGGTAACAGTGGCTGACTGGATATCAGCCCAGCATGTCAGTATCTGATTTTATCTATTTACTTTTACAGTTGCTTGATTTTTCCTCCTGTTTCTTCTTAAAAATACTTTTTGCAAATGTTGAATTCTTGTACTGCTATTTCTGGTGCATCACAGTGTTTTCATAATTGGCCATCAAATAAGGCATATGTGATTTGGAATGAAACAAATTATTAGACATATAGTACGCTGTATTTCCAAAAATATTCACTCACCCATCCAAATAATTGAATTCAGGTGTTCCGTGGCCACAGGTGTATAAAGCCGAGCCCCTCGGCCTGCAGACTGCTTCTACAGACATTAGTGAAAGAATGGGTCGCTCTCAGGAGCTCAGTGAATTCCAGCGTGGTACCGTGATCGGACGCCACCTGTGCAGCAAGTCCAGTCGTGAAATTTCCATCCATCCATCCATCCATTTTCTAAGCCGCTTCTCCGTCAGGGTCGCAGGGGGATGCTGGAGCCTATCCCAGCAGTCTTCGGGCGGAAGGCAGGATACACCCTGGACAGGTCGCCAGTCCCATCACAGGACAGACAGACAGACACAGTCAGTCACTCACACCCAGGGGTAATTTAGCATGTCCAATTGGCCTGACTGCATGTCTTTGGACTGTGGGAGGAAACCGGAGAACCCGGAGGAAACCCACGCAGACACGGGGAGAACATGCAAACTCCACACAGAGAGGACCCCGGTCACCCACTACTAAATATTCCACAGTCAACTGTCAGTGGGATTATATCAAATTGGAAGTGATTAGGAACGATAGGCCACATAAAATGACCGAGCAGGTCAGCGGATGCTGAGGGGCATAGTGCGCAGAGGTCACCAACTTTCTGCAGAGTCAATCACTACAGACCTCCAAACTTCACGTGGCCTTCAGATCAGCTCAAGAACAGCGTAGAGAGCTTCCTGGAATGGGTTTCCATGGCTGAGCAGCTGCATCCAAGTCTTACATCACCAAGCACAATGCAAAGCGTCGAATGCAGTGGAGTAAAGCGCCGCCACTGGACTCTAGAGCAGTGGAGACGTGTTCTCTGGAGTGACCAATCACGCTTCTCCGTCTGACAATCCGATGGACGAGTCTGGGTTTGGCGGTTGCCAGGAGACGGTACTTGTCTGACTACATTGTGCCGAGTGTAAAGTTTGGTGGAGGGGGGATCATGGTGTGGGGTGTTTTTCAGGAGTTGGGCTCGGCCCCTTAGTTCCAGTGAAAGGAACTCTTAATGCTTCAGCACCAAGAGATTTTTGTTAATTTCATGCTCCCAACTTTGTGGGAACAGTTTGGGGACGGCCCCTTCCTGTTCCAACATGACTGCACGCCAGTGCACAAAGCAAGTCCATAAAGACACGGATGAGACAGTTTGGTGTGGAAGAACTTGATTGGCCTGCACAGAGTCCTGACCACAACCTGATAGAACACCTTTGGAATGAGCGAATACTTTTGCCAAAATAGTGTACATATTGTACAATATAAAATGTTAGACATTGGAAATTGTTAAAATGGGACAAAATATACTTGGCCTGGGTGCCAGTAAACATATATGGGGCTGCCCAAGTGTAGGAAACACTACTTTATGTTAGCCTGCTTACTTGCTCTGCATTGATCCAGGTAATAACTTTTGTAAAAAAGTCAGTTGAGCTCAAAATGAACTGTACTGTTTTGATTATATTACATTATATTGGAGCCAGCATGCTTGCATTTCTCAGTTTTTTGAGTGATTTCAGACTGAACGTGTTCCACGTTTTACTGATAACGATATTGAAACATTGAATATATGTTTCGAGCGATATTCATTCTTTATAAATTACTAATTACTCTTCAATTATGATTACCCACTAAAAGTAGGTTATCATGCTCAAAGTACTCAAACACACTACCTACTACCCCACAGGAAGAAATACAGCCAACACCACATCACACAGTGAGGGCTATTTCAGGATAGATTTGTTACAGGACTGGATTAGATGATGTCTGATTTAGGCCCAGTTACAGATCCCTGGAATCAAATCAATGCCGTCTCTAATACTGAGGATGAGTTTTCGTGTTAAGCAAGTGTGTTTGTTTGTAGTTAGGAATATGCTGATGTATCGTTCATTCGCACGTGCTCATTCTTGTTTATGTACAAAGCAACCTGTATGTTTTGCTGTGTCAGCATCAGTTAGAATGTCTCAGCAGCGAATCAACACCCAGCAAAACGTCTGTCTAATCGTTTAGCTCAAAACGTGTTTCTTCTTTTTTTCTTACATTCTCCTCACCTCCAACACCTCAAGCTTCCAGAACAGTACAGACTGATGCACATTCAGCCTCCAAAGAAGAAGAGCAAACACAAGCACAGACACCATCGACCCCAAGACCCCTTACCACCAGGTATCAGTAATAACACTGTGTCTTTCTGTCTTGATCTTTTCAAGCCATCAGATTATGATGTTTGTCTGATGGTTGCCCAAATGCAGAATCTCTAAGCACATTTTTACACCTCCTCCACCAGAAACACCCTCAGACTCAGACCACAAGAAAAAGAAGAAGAAGAAGGACGATGATCCTGACAGAAAGAAAAAGAAGAAGGATAAGAAAAAAAAGAAGGTTTGTTAGACTTTTTGTTTAGCTGTGTGAGTTTTATTCCAAGGCAGTAATTCTTACCGCCCCACTCAGTAACTTGACTTTAGGTAAAAAGACTGCTTGACTGATCCCAAGAAGATAGAACATGGTAATATAGTATATCCTATGTTCACAAATGTACACTTTCTTATATTTTCAGCCAAGAGAATAGTTTAAAACCATTTATCTGAACAGTAAGTGCTCAGATTAGGACAGCATATGTAATGTTATAATAAATACAAATATACATATAAACAATATGCTGTTCTCTGTAAAGTTATTGTTGTATATTGCAAGCTGGTTAGAACGCAGGCTTGGTTTGCCTCACCTCAGTCAAGCTTTGTTCATTGCATGAATTGTTTAATTTTCACTGCTAATGTTATAAGCTGGACACCAAAAGTTATTCTACAATGATCTATTCGAACTAATTTTAACTTTGGAGCAGCTTCAAAAGAGACTCGCCCAACTTCTTAACTTTAAGTTTTATTTTGGAACACCAGAAAGTTTTTAAATGGTAAATAAAATACTCTAATAATTCTTCAAGAAGCAGTACAAAGAGAAACTGTTTTATTTTGTCGCCTTAATTGTTTTCTCTAAATATATGTTCATTCTGAAATTGATGCCTGCAGTATGTTCCAAAAAACTTGGGATCAGCAAGTAGTCCAGCTGTTTAAAAACATTCTTTCACAAGTATTTCAACCTTTACGGTGCATAATATTATTAAAAGATGCAGGGAATCCAGAAAATCTCTGCAAGGCCAAAAACCACAATTGAACGACCATCACCTTCAATCCTTCAGACGGCACTGCATTAAAAACTGACATGCATCTGAGATTAATATCACCACATAGGCTCCGGAATACTTTGGCAAACCATTTTTTGGGCTGAAGAAGTAAAGGACCATTCAGATTGTTAACAGTGTAAAGTTCTAAAGCCAGGGTCTGTCATGGTGTGGCAGTGGGGTATTAGTGGGTAACTTGCACATCTGTAAAAGCACTATTAACGGAGCAACATATGCTTCCTTTTAGTCTTTTTCAGGGATGTCCAAATTAATTTTAATATGACAGCAATGACAGCAGCAAGAAACTGCATGTCTTACAACAGCATGACTAAGTAATCAGAGTGCATGTGCTAGACTGGCTTGCTCGTCTCCTATTGAAGGCATTTGGCACATTATAAAATGTACAGTTGAAGACTTGCATAACTGAAGAATAGCAAAAAACTTTCACAACTGGATAAATTGGTGTTTTTAGTCCCCAGTCGATTATCAAGTGCTGTTAAAAAGGTGATGTAACATAGTGGCAAACATTCTCCTGTGCATATTGCAGGCTTTAAATTTGGAACGAGTGTATAATTATTAAAAAACACTAGCGCACATAGGGTAAAATATCAGATATTGTGTTTTTGTTTTCAGTTGAAGTGAAGTCAGAATTTACTAACCACTGCTTTGTGTTTTTATTAGCATTTTATATACTGTCCCAACTTTTTTGGGAATTGGATTTTTAGAATCCTTGTATATATTTGCCTTTTAACAAATGTTTTCCTGTTGAAAACCGTGAGCAATGACTAGTAATTAATGTTTAGTTATTGCTGTAATATAAATTTTTTATCCGAATAAACGCATACTGACCAGATAAATATATTTTTCTCAGGCTTAAGCCTGCTGCTCAACTTTGCGCATCTCACAATGCAAGAACTGTGCATAAACTGAAATACAGGATATTATATCTAAAGTTTATAGTAATATTTCGCTGTTTTTGATTTATCCTCAGAACCGCCATAGCCCTGACCACCCAGGCATGACAGGCTCTCAGCCCAGCAGCAGCAGTCTGAGATAGGAGAGAGAGTGTGTGTGTGTGTGTGTGTGTGTGTGTGTGTGTGTGAGAGAGAGAGAGTGAGAGAGAGAGAGAGATTCATTGTAAATAGCACTGAAACAAAAGTGGTTTTAAATTTGTGTGTGAGTGAAGGGAGAATGGTGCAGTTGTTTGTTTCTATCCATGTGTGTGAGTGTGTGTGTGTGTGTGTGTGTGTGTGCGCGCTATATGCGTCAGTATGAAACAGTGAAAGAATCGGCAGCGAACCATGTCTGTTACACCTGTTCATAATCATTCAAGTGCCTCTGTTTTTTTATTTATCTTATGATGACTCAATACTTATAAAAACTTGATAAATGTTTTGACTTGTGAGTCATATTTTCACTTTATTTTTTCCCCCACATCTTAAAACATCTTTATAAAGACAAGCACACAGCCAGCAGAGCGACAAGAACCACCAAAGGATTTATAAATCGGCATACAAAAAAAAGTTAATAACAGAAAAAATCAGCACATTGTGTTTGATTACCTGTGATGTTTCCTCCCAATGTTAAAGCACTTTTGATTGTAGTAGCAAAAAGATAGGTACATAAACAATACATACAGCACTGTGAGCAGCCTTTTCAAAGAAGAGAAAGTACCCAGAGTATGTTTACCTGGTTTATCTTACCTGTATTATGTTTATACTTTTGAACGTTAAATGTCATGTCAAAAGCATGAAGATATAAGTGACTGTATGAGGGAATCACTTAACAGATTTTAGCATCTATAAAAAAAAATTGCGAGCTGCAACTTTGTTCAAATTTGCATATCAAAGAAGTGCTCTAAAAGCTTTGCAATAAAATAAAACCCTGATAGCTGAAGTGCGCGTCCCCAGTGTACTTTACGATGGAAGTATACAGACTTTATCTTATAAAGATTAGATTAAATATGTATACTCACTACATGGCACAAGGCAGATTCCACAGCTCTGCTTTTGAATTAGAGGGGTTGCACAATACGGTCAGTACAGGTTTTGGTTTTAGAGCTCTAACGTGAAACTAATCATTTGAGTGCAAAGTAATGAGAACATTAGTAAATTCAGAGTGCAATTAGCAATTGCCTTTACCATCATAGATGAATGAGCAATGTCAAAATGTTTGCCACTTAGTGAAAAAAAAATGTTATTTTAGAAACATACAGTCATGAAATGTTCATTAAATAATGCAGAGCAAATGTTTTAAATGTACACAGTTCAATGAATTCACATATTGCACATTTAATTGCTTATGATTGTAGTTCTGACATCAAGTGGCAAGGAGGTAGCTCATAATATCAGCCAGTCCACATGAAATAAATGTTGTCCTGCTGGCGGTCATGAGGCCGGTCATGAGGAGCATGCATATCATTTTTGCAATTCATTTCACAAACAGTACAATTTGACACCTATCAGCAAGAAAGCTGACTTGTTATTTGGACCTTGTTTGGTCCCAGTCATGGGCTGGATTCTGAAGGTTCTGTAAAGATTTTGCAAAAAAGCTTTTGTTCAGCTGGAAAACATGCATTCATATTTTTTTTTTGTTTTGGTTTAGGCTTTGGTTTGAGAAAAAAAGGAATCCTGGTGTTCTTTTTCCATCTAAAGTAAAAGAAGACCACCACCACAGTCACATTTTTCATTGCTTTTCTTTTTGTTAAACCTCATCTGGATCAAGCCCATTGCAAGTTTGCTTTGCAGCGCCGTTTGCTGGTTGATTGATGGCAACCATCTCCTGTGCTAAGTGTCCACTTGCTGCCTTGTCCTGCACCTCCTTCTCTTTAACC
Source organism: Pygocentrus nattereri (assembly GCF_015220715.1). NCBI lineage: Eukaryota > Metazoa > Chordata > Actinopteri > Characiformes > Serrasalmidae > Pygocentrus > Pygocentrus nattereri. The sequence continues at coordinate 47,192,922 of NC_051215.1, forward strand.
AGCTGTCTGCGGTGGTAAATCAGATATCCAGGCAACAAGAATCCCGCCAATGAGAAGAGAAGCAGCCCGAGGTTGATCTGTTGATTAGGGAGAAAGTGACGTTTGTCACTCACTTTAAAAACTTTTTGCGTGTTGTTTGGTGTAAACAAAGTCAGTCCGAGTGACCTGATGTGAAATGCTACATTCTTATAGGAGCTGACCAAATCAGCCTCACAGAAAGCTATACAGATTTTCCTAAATCAGGCAGAGAGGTACATGCAAGGTGTCACACGGCAAAATAGTGCCCAAAGACAGCTTTACCACTATTTTACCATTATCAATATTACATAAACTGCTTTAATTAGAGGTCATTGAAGAAGTGCTCTATTGTTATCTCTATTGTTATCTCTATTGTTATCTCTCATATTTCTTCTTATTCTTCTTCCACACTATTCTGCGATTAATACAGCCCGAACCACTTAACGTACAGACTCCGTTCAAACTGCGTTTAGAAGGTCTCGGCGCTGTGACTTGTGCTCTGTATGTTTGGAGCCGATCGGATTGGTAGTTTTTAATAAAATTAAGTTTAAAAATTAAAAACCTCCCATAAGAATGAACGGCGGAATGTTCAGAACTTCAGATTCTAACTGACATCGATGACGTCACAGCAGGCCACCCAGTCTCACAGACACAGCCGATCACGCAGGGAATCTGCTTTAAAATCCTTAAACTTTCACCCAGAAACTCCATTTCAGTTTTAAATGGTAGAGAAACTCGTCCTTTCCGAAAGCTCAAAATATCTCATCACTTTATCAATTAGCTTTAGAGTTATGAGCATTTGTTTGGCACTAGGCACAGAAAACTGCCCCATTCACTCCCATGTAAATTTCTCAAAATCAGAATCTGCTTATTCAAAGATTTTCTCTGTGTTTAACTCGTCATAACTCAGACATTTTCTTCTGAATACACACAACATTACACCAAAATAATCCTCAAGGGGTCTAATCTCACACCATGTATCCGGTTAAGCGATAGAGTGAACATTTCCTGAGTTATGACTGTTTGTTCAGAGGGTGCAAATCGGACTCAAACAAGGCTTCTCCACTAAGAGCTGCATAACAGTGACAGTTCATTTGAATGACCCCCCCCCCAAATATATACATCTCTCCCTCTCACACACACACACACACACACACACACATCCCTAAGGAAGTGTTATTCACCTACACAGAAACACACACACAGACACTTGCAGCTCTTTTCAAGCACCCTTGCAGTTCCTTCAGGAAATAAACACTGGACACTACGGACACTATACAAAATGGCCATGTTAATATTGTAGACATCACAACCCATGGCTGCTTTTCATTACCACTGTAAATGAATTAAGTTGCTAAGTTTTATCACAATTTTCACATTTCACATCAAATCATTCTGAATGACTGCTTATATGTAAAAGACTGAATTATGAAGAAATTTTGAAAAATTGGTGTGTATGTGCACTCACACAGTCATGATAATGCATTATCACTAGCGTGGGAGATTTTACAAAAAAAGTTAATAATAAGATATTAGCAAAAAAACTGGCATATGTACGATGCATACACAATTATCCTGCGACCCACAGGCTGAGAAACAGTAATCTTAAAGAAGGCCTTTTAACTCGGACTCTTCCTATAGAAGTAAAATAGCACTGTCGCTCATAACCACAACAGGGCGCTGTAGCCAAAGCTACTCTGCAGAAAGAGTGGGTGGGGTTAATTTGATTAATAAGGAGGCTTAAATCGTGACCTAGCGGTAGATGAAAAAGCTTTTGGTGAAACATACTTTTGAACAGGAGCCTGAATTATGCCCAAATATTGCAAAATTGAGCGGAATTCCTCTTTAACAGGTAGTCTGTATGTGCAAGTTTGTATATGTGTATTTGTGCAACTCACCCAGTAGGGGTCTCCCTTGAGTGGACCCAACATGCAGACAAAGAGTGGCTGTTGGAGCAGGGCAAACAGAGCGCTCACTAAAGACTGCAGGCCCGTCAGAGTGCCAAAGTGGTTAGATGGAAACCTGAACACCATTAAGGAGAATATTATCTTGCAGGCCTGTAATAATTGATTATTCACACAGCTTTGGTCCATCTCATCTTAAAACCTGCCCTAAGAGTAATTGTTTCAGACTCATACATATGATTACATATTTCAAACATTTATTCATGGCATTATGCAACTTCCCAGTGGCTTTAATTATGAGAGACTGTCCAGTCAACAGGTTTTTTGTACACAAAGAAGCACATCGAAATCACTGTTTATAGAAGGAATGCCCAAATATTTTATCTTGGGAAGCCAAAGTGGAATCTTTGTGATGGACTGAGAGCCAAAAAGACCAAACAGTATACAAATGAAGAAGGTAAGGAGGATGCAAATTGAGTTTTTAGTGGAGCTGTTGCTAGTTGGTAATTTTATTCCGGTAGTTTTTTCTGTTAATATGAAAAATTTGCTTACTGTCACTTATCATTTTTTTGATAAACTTAACATAAACATATCCACTAATTACTTTCTTATTAGCTAATTAGTTTCATCATCCTTCAAAAGAGTTCAATATCACTGAGATTAATAACTGACGATCACTGATTATCAGTCTACTCAGGCTTTAGCAGAAACGTCCGTGTTTGTAAAAAAGCCATTAATTGAGGTCCTCTTTAGTGTTTGTCTGACGACAATGTATGTTACACACAGTGCACTGATTTTAATACAGCTAATAAACGAGAACTGATGTTGTTTCTTTTAAAGATGGTATAAATTTGGTGTATAGTAAGTATTCTAAAAGTATTTTCCTAAAAATGTAAAAAGCAGCTGTATTCTGAATACTGCCTTTCTAGAATGTAACTTTGACTAAATACAGATCACTTATTTCTGTATTCTGAATACATATCCCAATAATTGCATTCCAATACATCCCAACCCTGTTAGTAAGTTATGTACAGTTTAAAAATATGTCTGTTCTCTAATTGGGCAGCCCAAATCAGACCACACTTTGAGCAGCCCCGGCTTAAAATAATTGACAGATTAATACAGATCAGGCAGTTAAAGACTGAAACTGCACATAATGTGACTTCAGTCCTGGAGGACCAGTACTATTACATTAAGCAACCACTAATAATATTGTACAGCCTTAAACTTAGCAGGGGAGGGAATGGCAAAGGAAAAATCTCCATCATGTTTTGAAACGTTTTGTAAAATTTAGCAGGATTCAGTAGATTTAATGACGTTTTAATGCAAAGACACTGATATAGATGAAATACTCACACAGCAGCATAAAGTCCTCCACAGCACGAGTGGATAAAACCTCTTACCATGGTGTGAAGAATGAAGGACAACACCTATGACATGGAGAGAGTGCAATGAAGAGCAACAGCTGTGATGCTGTGTAGAAAGTTTGAATTCTTATGAAAATGTATATGTAACATTTTATTGAGTTATGTGTTTATGAATGGCTTTTAACAGACAGAATGTGTAAACGTATACGTGTTCATCACCTGTAAGGGCAAGTTGTCTATTAGAGAGATGATGCCAAACACAACCAGCAGTAGGTTGGTGAAGATAAAGGCTCTGATTGCATTGGTTAGTTTCTGGATCTTTCTGTCTCTCTTGGGGGGCCTAATGAAGACATCCGAAAGGTTAGTTTTGGCAGGCTAAGCAAAAATAAAAGTTGATTTAATTCAATATTTAACTCTATAACTATAAATTAACTCTCTCTCCACCTTTTCTCTCCATCCACTACGCTCTTCTCCTCCTCACACTCCTTCATTCCCCAGTCCATGATGTAGCCAATGAAAGGGCAGGTCATCAGACACAGCAGCTGCAGAGTGCCGAAGATGGATGAATAGAAACTGACTGGGGACACACATACACACTCACATCAGGCATGCAGATCTACAGACTCATAATTAACTATTACATTTGTCATAAAAAAAGTTCTTCATAAAAAAAATCATAGATTTGAAATCCATAAGGAAACCTTGCATCTCTGAAATAGTAACTTTACAGGAGAAGGAAAACCTTTTAACTATAATGTAAGTTAATGTAACAAAATTTCATTCCATGTTTATGTACCATTCCTACTGGCCCATTCATCATGACTTTACACAATACTGGGCACCTGCCATTATTAAATGGGGTATAAAATGCTGAGATTCCATCCTGAGAGTCTTCTTACCTTGTTCTTCTGCTTCTTTCACCAACTCTTCTGGAGCTGGCGTAGCGAGAAAAAACATAGCAGATTAAAGAACGAATACACATGCATGAAAAAACATATCAGCTTATCTGTTTTGTCTACTGTAGTCTACACCAGCAGTTTCCAATCCTGGTCGTCAGCACATTCCATTGCTATCGTACATACATGCCTTGACTCAGTAAGGGCTTCTTAAAGAGCGGATTAGTTGGATCAGGTATGCTGCAGTAGATGATGGAACAAAAGATACAGAGCATGGGTAATCCATGATCTCAGGTTGAAAAAATGCTGGCTAATTTGCTTAATTTTAGTTAGTTATGTGCATTTTAAACATGAGCAATATTATATTTATATTATATTTGCATCTCTGGTATGACATGAATATTGGAGCAATGCCTGTTTAATGACAGCATTTCTGCTCTTGCTTAGTCTATTTACCATAACCCAAGACTTTCCTTGGGATTCATTTTTTATCCTGCCTTGGGACAGGCAGAACGTCTCCAGACCCCAAGCCCCCTACCAGGCCTGCTGGGCAGGCCTAATTTATATAAACTTGTTGGTAAGAAATGTTTTGGGCAGCACCTCCTCACACTGAGTAGGGCCTGGGTTCGATTCCCCGGCCGGGTGACAGGGGTCCTCTCTGTGTGGAGTTGGGATGTTCTCCTCGTGTCTGTGTGGGTTTCCACCGGGTTCTCCGGTTTCCTCCCATGGCCCAAAGACATGCAGTCAGGCCGATTAGACATGCTAAATTGCCACTGGGTGTGTCTGTGTCTGTCTGTCTGCCCTGCGATGGACTGGCGACCAGTCCAGGGTATATCCTGCCTACTGCCCAATGATTGCTGGAATAGACTCCAGCACCCCCCTGTGACCCTGAGGGAGAAGTGGCTTAGAAGATGGATGGATGGATGGATGGATGGATGGATGGTAATTAATCAAAGTCATGACATTCTCTGCATCATTTCTGAAAGTCTGAGGCAGTTCAGTCTCAGTCACTGCTCTGATACCGCAATCAATGCTATCAGCCATTACCTCGGTCAAGCTTTCAGTACTTTAAAAGTTTGCAGTGTTTCCATGGATGTACTTTGAATCTGAAGCTCTGGATTTGGCCAAAAGATGTGTGCCTGAGAGTGCTGTGAAAGCAAGAATCCTGACAGAGGACAAAGTGTCTTTTCTAATCATGTCCAAAGCCAAACTCAAAAAAAGGCATAATTATTTTTATTGTCCTTGTCATCAGTAGATAGTAAACGTGCTACTTAAAATGATATTTTACTGAAATAGCTTTAAACTGGGTTTGTCAAAACAATTGTGTGCTTTTGCACAAGTCATCAAGGTATGAATGGCCTGTTAATATTTTTCACACCCACTGTGGTGGTACACTTTAACCTAGGATACTTGATAAACTTCAAAAATCACCCTGTACTATAAATGTGTAAAATATGTGCTAGTGAAATTTAGCTTAATGGGGTTCCACAAAGACATGCATTTTACAGTTCTTCAGGTCGTTGTTCTGTCTGTAACTGTAGAGAACTTGTTTACCAAAACTTATAGCAAACGCCTGTACTGAAGCGTTTTTTCCCACATTGTGGTACTAGTATTAGTAAGATTCCATTATCGCTTAATCATCCCAGCTAGGTTGGCAGCTAGACAGATAGATATATGGATAGATAGACAGATAGACATATAGATAGATACACAGACTCACTGTCTAATAAACCTCATTGACAGTTTAGGTGTTTAAGTTGCTAGTGTTTGACTTGACTTTGTTCTGTAAGTTATACTGCAGCTCTCTGTTTTAACTCAGTTGCGTGGTTTTTACAGGAGTATAAGTTGTGCCTTTGAATTAGGTAGGGTGATGCCTGCACTTCTGTCAGCAATCAGCTACAACCTGATGTCAGACATTGTGGGATGTAACGAGTATATATATATATATATATATATATATATATATATACGTGCCCTCCAGTGTATGATGGAAAGCCTGTGTGACCAAGGTGTTCTGCACACAAGGGTTGCCTTGAGATCCAAAGAGTAAGATTTGAGAATAAGTAATATCTGTTTCAGCATCTCCTTCATAAACCAATCTCACAAGTCTGTAATATGAGTGGAATACTTACGGTTGGGGTCGCCATGAGTTACCAAGAACTCCAGCATCTTGGTCATGGCTCCCATATAGAAGATAATGCGGAGCTGAGTCATTGCCATGGTGATCAAACTCCACAAGAAGATCGGCGAACACACAGAGCGGCGGAACGGAGGTGAGCCTGAGCAGCCATATAAACAGGAAAAATAAAGTCATTCTTATATTTGCGTATTAAATGACATTCAAATGGTCTTGGAGTAGGAGAATAACCATGTTTATACTGTTGTAGATGTCAAAGTGGAATAACTATGATTGTTAATTTTGCATGTGTGTTTGTCATGCCCACCCTGGCTCTGCATGGCTTCTCCATTGCCATGTAGTTGTTCATCGGAAAGCTCTTTTTTAGAGATTTCTTGCATTTCAGTGGTCATGTGACTGTAGCAGCGATCTCCTGTAACCTTATCTTCCGTCACTTCACCTCTCAACTTCACTTTTTTACTGTGAGAGAAAGACAGCAAGAGAGGAGAAGGACTATTCAGAGGAGGCTGGATATCAGGGTAAATGCTGTGGACCGTACACATAGATGAATGTACATTAGTATACAGCATATACCATCTGTAGCTTTCACTTGATACTGTTGTTCAGATACAGGGTGCTTTCTAAAGAACATTTTACATTGACCATTAAACTGTATTATGATTACAGATGTATGTTGTACTTATTACAGAGAAAAATGCACAGAAAACAATACTAACGTATAGCTGATTGCCTCTGGGTCAGGGAAAGGCTCCACTGGCCAGTTAACGTAGCAGTTAATGAAGACGAGGCAGGCCAAACCCGCCCACATCCAGAAAATCATATGGAAGGACACACCCGCATCGTAAATTAGCTAGGGAGGGAAACAGATAAAATGACATGCTTTTTACAGTTCTTCAGGTCGTTGTTCTGTCTGTAACTGTAGGGAACTTCAGTTTACCAAAAACTTCGAATTATTGCAAAACTTGTTCTGAAGCGTTTTTTCCCACATTGTGGTACTAGTATCAGTAAGATTCCATTAACGGTTACTCATCCCAGCTAGGTCGACAGCTAGACAGATATATGGATAGATAGACAGATAGATGTATAGATAGATACACAGACTCACTGTCTAATAAACCTCACTGACAGTGAATGAATGTATGCTTGAGTTACAACAAAGGAACACAGACAGAATGAGTCAGGGGCTTCTTGGGACTAACTAACCTTTCAAAACCAAACCTATCAATTTTTGACCCACTAGGTATAAACCTTTAAAAGTCAAAATAAAAGTAACAAAACAAAACAAATGATTAAATTCTCTAGAATCAATGCCAAAAAGAATCTGATCATTTCAGAGAGATTTCATTACGCTGGGTTTTTTAGCTGTTTTTGTCCTACCTTAACTCCCGGGAAGGTAACTGCAGATGAAGCATAGGAGCCGATCATGAGCGAAAGAATGGTGGCACGCACACTTCCAAACATGTTGGGAAGCTGAGAATAAAAAAGCAAGGATGTTATAGAGCTCTCAAGAAATGGTCTGGCACAACAAACATTTTGTGAACTGTGGTCCTGTAATTGTTTTCTATTCTATTCAACATTTACTGTTTTACCTATGTACTGTGCGTCTGTGGCCAGTCGAGGGCGCTGACAGCACCCCCGTTGCTGAAAAGGCCTGAAGCAGAGCAACACTTAACAGAACAGCTGTGGGTAAATCAGGCACGCGGTTCAAAGACAGACAGTTTAAAGCCTCACCACTACTCATGACAAAATCTCCCTCCCTCCCTCAGCCCCACGTCTCTTTTTAGGATTCTTGCAAAGTCAGAAATCTACCACACCACCTGGTCTGCACTGACTTATGTGTATGTTCACGTTTTAGAGACATAATGAACAACATATCCAGCACCTCTTTTTCCAACTCTGCAGAAATTCTCAACTGCTCATGAAGTGCCCGTTTCCCAAAAGAGGGAATGTGAGATGTAAGTTTGACATGAGGATATACACAGTGTGCTCTGTGGGACAGGGAGGCAAGCAGGGAGTTTTTTTTAGTCGAGATTCCACACGTGAATGTGCATGTGCTGAAACGCAGTGTCTGTCACACACTCTTCTCCCACACTCTCAGTTTGTTTCCATTCACCTTCAGCTTTTTCTTTTCTTTGCCCTTTGTTCTTCCATTTCTTTCTTGCTTGCTTGTTTCATTTTTCTTTATGTACTTAATTTTCTTTCTTTCTTAATTTAATTTTTTTTGTTGATTTTCTTTCTGCCATCTTTGCTGTCTTTACTTCTGTACTTAATCTTCTTTCTTTCTTTCTTTCTTTCTTTCTTTTCTTGCTACTGTCCTTTCTGTCTTTATTTATTCCATTCTTTTTTTCTTTCTTTCTTCCTTTATTTATTTGTCTCTTTCTTTCTTTCCTTCTACAATTCTTACTGTCTTTATTTGTTCGCTTTTTCCTTCCTTCTATCCTTCCTTCCTTTCTTTCTTTCTTTCTTTCTTTCTTAATCCTTTCTTTGACATAAATCCAAATAGGGACAAGTATTTGCATGGACACACACACACACACACACACACATACACACACACACACACACACACACACACACACACACACACACACACACAGATGTGCACTCAAAACATTTGAGATTCTTTCCCCTTATGCAACTCTGCTCTTTATCAAAGTTCAGCTTGGGACATGAGCACCTCCATGAACAGCACTGGTTGCCATCTCTGAAAATACTGCAAACATGAAGCGTCAGCAGGCCTCACCCCCCACGCACACACACACACACACACACACACACACACACACACACACACACACACACACACACGCTCTGTACCACATGCTACACAGACATTCTGGCACAGTCAGGGAGAGCAAGAGCGAGGAATGATAAATGATATGCAGCGGAGAAGGCAAAAGGAAATAAATGGAGGAATATTTTAATCTGTATCTCACTGGCCGCAGATCTGTTATTTTCATTTGATCTGACTGACCAAACTTTAACGTTTACGTCAAGTGTTTAGCAACTATTGCTGTTGGAGAAGACAGACAGGGAGGAGTCTGTGTGATTGGGAGTGTGTGGGAATGGCTAAAGGTAAAGGCGTGAGGGCAGCCCAGCTTTTTGATTGGCTGAAAGCATCAAGCCAACATTCAGAGCCTAGACATGGAACAACATGTGCCTTCCTAAAGTGATCTATACAAATACACAAACACACACTCCAACTCACAACTCAGCTCAACCAGCAACTTTTACAAGAAATTCTTTAAACAGAAATTCTCACAAGATAATAGAAATGAAAGCCTCACTGTACTAAACATGCACTTTGTAGATGTTTTCAAGCACTTTCCATTTATATAGTCATTTATAGAATTTTCACAGGTTATATATTATGTGTCAATAAGACCCAAGATTGTGGCATCATGGCAGATTTTCCAAGAATTGTTTTTCCATCTCATGGTCGTGTTCTGGTTCAATTCCTGGTGTTTTGCCTCCATTTTACTGTGAAAGCTTACAGCTGTTATGTGGATGGCAGTAGTAAGCCTGGAAGAGGAAGTCTGAACAGGGAAAGTTTGTACTGCAGTCTTTGTTACAGAAGTGGATTCTCTCAAGACAATATTAATGACTTTCCTGAAATATAAAACATTATTAACCCTAAAGTATATAAAACGACAGGCCGTATCAGTGGCAGATATTCAGGGTTTGGGTGTTTATTTATGTAACTACATAACATGTATTGCATACATTCTTAGTTTTAATACTTCACGCTATACGTGCATGTGTGTGTGTGTGTGTGTGTGTATATGTGTGCGTGTGTTTACCGTACCGTCAGTGAAGTAAAGGTCAGGCATATTCCTCCAAAGCCATTAAAGGACACAGCGACGAAGATGAGGGCAGATAATACTGAGAGATAAGAAAGGGAAGAAAGTTTTGTTTGATTTTTAAAAAAGTCTTTTAAGATTTTTAAGAGTCTTTTGCTTTGCAAAATATACACATTACTGTGCAGAAGTCAGAGACCACCCTTCATTTATTTAATTTCCTGTTAAATCAGCCATTCAGTTCAAGGTATACATTTTTCAGTGTCTGGTAGACCTGTTAAGATCATGCAGTTTTAGCTGATGGTTAATCGCCATGTGAATAACTGTGATTCACGACATAATTGTCCTTTTTGTTCAGTGTATGCAACTATTAAAATACAAGCCTGAAGTGGTCATATTGACTCACCTTGCTTTGCAGCTGTTGATACTTAGTGGCTCTCAAATAACAGAAACAGCGCAAGCCCAAATACAGAAACTGTACTTACAGCTGCCATCTAAATATGTTAATACCAAACATCAAATAAATAAACACTACCCTGCCCTGACCGTTAAAGTTGTTACAGCACCAGTCAGACGTGAGATTTTTGTTTCTTTTTTGTTGTTTTTTCTGTGTAAGACCCATGATGATTTTCATGGATCATTTATATCTTACCTTTAATGACTTTATGCACGGAATCAGACATTTCCTTTGATATGCTGACATGTTCTGTAGCTACAAAGCACTATTAGTACCCCATTTGACCAAAAACACAACAACGTTAACACAAGCTGACATTGTGTCCGTTTGTTTTTGGCTTTGTAAATAGGTAAAAAAAATCTTTCTTTGACAGCAATGGTTGCTAAGCAGTGATTAAAGGGCTGAGAAAATCTTGAGATGAATTCAACTGTAGTTTAGAACAACTAACTGACAAAACAATGCAACTCTATAGTAGCTAGTAGTTGTCATTTATCTTGCTTGCTGACAAGGTAGCTAGAGCGGGTGACATACTTCATTCTTGCGTGTGCATTTGTTGCTTAACTACTTTTGTGTATGTAGTACAGTTGTGACACTGATACATTAATTACTCATTATTGTGCAGGTGATACGTTCACAGAAGGGCTACTGTTTCCATCTCCACTCACTCTCTCCTCAAATGACTGCTATGTGATGCTGAGTTATTTAGAGCTGGAGTGTTCAGAGCTGGAAAGTGTCTGGTACACAAACACAGAGGTGTGTCTTGACTTCTTGCATCTGATTGGCTAGTTGTGTGAATGAAAAGCACAACACTTACATAATAGATTTAGTTTAATACACAATGTTTGGAAGAATAGACACATTGTGCTCAATATGGTTTTGTATCCTATTTTAGGTCGACATAACTGGAGGGGCACTTCTCACAGTGGAAGGATGAACAGACACACCTGTTGATTTTTTCAGATCTGATGCAAGAGTCGAGCTTAATTTTCTTCTCTCTCTCTCTCTCTCTCTCTCTCTCTTTCTCTAAAATAAAAGCTTCTTGTCTATCTGATAGGAATGGTGTTGGTGGTCTACCAGATCTTGCACAGTTGTTAGGAGTCCCATTTTCTCTGTATCTTTTAAAAATGGTTTGAGCTTTGGAAACTCCTGCTTTTTCACTTATTTTCCTTTGACTTTCCCCCTTGTTATGCAAGGGAATCATCTTATAGCTAACATCCTAAGAAATCTCTACTGAAAAAATGAATAACTCATACTTACCTTTTAATTAAACCTTTTTTAATTTACTACTACTAATAAATTACTACTACATACTAAGGCTTATTATTCAGTAACTTCAGGGACTTTAATGCAAACTGGTTGAACTATTCTTAGGTTATAGAGTGTGTAATAACACTTTGGGCCTACCGTCGGGCCCTGGCCATGAAAAAGTGTTAACAATTTCGTAAACAAAATAAATCAAGGGTGGGCTTTGATACACTATAAGTAAGACAAGCTATGTTAACTGCTGTGTCATATAGCAGAAAATGCTGCGTACATGCACAGAGACGGACACATACGTTTGCATACACTCACCTGTAGGATCGTATGATGCCATAGCAATTAGAATCATGGAGAAGGTGAAGCAGGAACTGATAGAGATTGGATGGTGGAAAGGAAGTGGTTACACGTTGACATGTTAAAAATGACTTGAATTTCAGATTCAAAATAATTTTGTATTCTGAGTTTCTGTTTATTGATAACAAATCAATAACAATCCTCAAAAATAAAGACCCCAAGAATTTAAAAGTGACTTTCTAAAAAAATCAATTTGAGCATAAGCATAGAGTACACACCCCACCCACTTTACTCTGAAAGGGTGCAAACAGATGCCTGATGTTAATCAGGGCTATGGTTTCCATGAAAGCAGGTAAATGAGAGACCCTCTGAAGAGCCCAAGTGGAGTCCTGACTATACAGTATTCACAGATTTCAAAACACTGTTTTGAATGTTAATTTTTCAGATTTTTCAATAGTTTTGAAATTGTTACACCCTTAGACGTGACTGATGATTTCATCATAACTCTAACAGCCTAGTTCAGTTTTAGTAAGAATGCTTGAAAGACTAGGATTTACACTGTAATACATCTCATACCTGCCTAGCAGTCGGAGTGGGCGTGGCCCGTACTTGTCCATTAGGATTCCCAGCGGCAGAGTGGCCCCGCTGATGATGAAAGAGCCGATTGTAAAGCCGAGGTTTAGAATCTCCTCTTGCTCCACACAGCTCAGCCACTCTGAACTGTCCTCAGAGCTTCTGTTGGCATGATGTTCTGTTCCATTTTCTATCAGACAAAGATGACTAATTATAAAACCCTCAACATCTGCTGGCAAGATAAGCATAAAGTGTAACATGTTCTTAGCAAGCAAGCAAGCAAGCAAGCAAAGTTTATTTATATAGCACTTTTTACAACAGGTGTTGTCACAAAGCAGCTTTACAGAACAATCAGTATTACAGAAAGAAAAAGAAAAGAGAAAATCCGGGTCCGAGCCCCCATGAGTGTCGCCAGTGGCAACAGTGGCAAAGAAAAATTCCTTAAGGGCAGAAGGAAGAATCCTTGAGAGGAACAAAGACTCAGAAGGGGAACCCATCCTCCGCTGGTCGACACCGGATAGCAAACATTGTTAGTATAAATTATTAGATTCTTCTTACTAGATAACAATATGTTAGAAGTAGAAGCAGCTATCTTAAAATCAGAATTTTGCCCATACAGTGTCAGAAATCACATAAATTAATCTATCTGAGATAACTTAAAAAGGGTTTTTCACAATTTCTGTATTATACAGTTATTAAGATGCAATAGGGACTAGACGTCAAAAGTATTTAACGCCTCACTGAACACTATTACGTGAAAGGTTAGGGATTCACTGAATTCACTTCCAGAGATGGTAGTTTCACAATAAGCTTTTGACCTTTAAAACACATACAAGACGTTATAAGGCGAAAGACCGGAAGAATTTCAGATTTACCACTGCTTTACTAAAATCAACATTATATAAAAAAAACTCATGTGTAAGTTCATTTGTAATTTAAAAGTAAAGTAAAATGGCTAAGTTTGTTTTATAGACATTGTGACTTCTGGTTCCTTCCACCATCAATGTAACAAAATGAGAGTCAGTAAGTTTCTCTACAGTGCACCAATTCACATTCCCTCTTTAAATGACTATTTACATCTCTAAGTTTGAATTATATAATATTTAAAAAATAGTGCAATTTCCATTTTACAACTCAAATGTTCCCTTCCTGGATTGGGGCCGTGCCGTGGCGGAAGGGCTTGTGTGGTTTAGGGATCTTCAGAGATAAGTCGTTGGGAGCAATATGCTCCCGGTAGGGTCTCCCAGGGCAAACAGGTCTGGAGTGAAGACCCAGACTAACTCAATCCAAAAAAATAAACTCCATGAAAACTGGACACACATGATCATGTACCCTGCCTGGGAGAGGGTCACTGGGACCTACCCCTGGAAGCGAGCATTTAGTGGCCGTGCAGCCCACATAACCTGGCAGAGCTCAGCCCGAAGAGGCAATGTAGGGAGACCATGTGGGCCCATCAATCGCAAGGTCCAGCATGGGGGGTGGTGCAGTGCCGTTATAGGCAGTGGTAGATGGCAGGGAGGCCCTTGGCGGCCTAGGCCCCTGCAGCAGAAACTGGCTCTTGGTACTAGGAATGTAACCTCCACAGGGGGGTAACCAGAGCTTATGCAGGAGGTTGAGAGATACCAACTAGATATAATTGGGCTCACCTCCACCCACAGTGTCAGCTCTGGAACCAAACTCCTACTCAGGGGTGTGGAGATACTCACAAGTCCCTGGCTGGTGGCCATGCAGTTGGAGTTTGTCCCAGTGGACGAGAGAGTCGCCTCAATGAGAATTAAAATCACAGAGAGGAAAACTCTGACTGTTGTGTGTGCTTATGCACCAAACAACAGGTCAAAGTATTCAGCCTTCTTGGAGCGAGTGGGTAGGGTTCTGGAAAGGGCCCCGCCTACAAACTCCATAGTCTTACTGGAAGACTTCAGTGCTCATGTTGGCAATGACTGGGAGACCTGGAGAGGCGTGATTGGGAAGAACAGCCTGCTCGATCTAAACCCGAACGGTGAATTGTTATTGGACTTCTGTGCCAGGCATGGATTGTCCATAACGAACACCAAGTTCAAACACAAGGATGTTCATAAGTGTACATGGTACCAGAGCTCCTTCTACGATCAATGGTCAACTATGTTGTCATTTCACTGACTTGGAACTCGTTGACTTGAAACCATGTGTTCTGGACACTTGGGTGAAGAGAGGTGCTGAGCTGTCAACGGATCACCATCTGGTGGTGAGTTGGATCAGAAGACAGGGAAGACTGAAAGTCAGACCCGGTAGGCCCAAGCAAATAGTGAGGGTGTGCTGGGAACAATTGTCGGAGGCCCCTGTTCGAAATGATTTTAACTCCCACCTCTGGGAGAGCTTCTCTCATGTTCTGGAGGAGGTAGGGGACATGGAGTCTGAATAGACCCTGTTCAAAACCTCCATTGTGGAAGCTGCCAGACCCCCTGGTGGTCACCAGTTGTGAGGGAGGTGATCCTGAGAAACTTTGGGCTAAATTTGGGTGGGAATGTAGATTTATTAGGGTGAGTTCAACACCTGGGCATGACGGCAAAGTTCAAAGGAGGGGCATGTACTGTCAGAGGGACAAAACGTCTGTTGTTAGCCAATGGATGTAAAGTAAGTTCACATTTTTGAAACCCTGCTCTCCAAAAAGCTCCAATTCAGCATGAAGATGCATGTCGCATATGCAGAGAACACATTATCTGGAGTAAAAATGAAAACTTCTTGCAAGGGAAAAACAGTTCAGTTAGCTAATGACAGCGTTCAGCTAGCTCATTTTGCTAATGTTATCAGTTGCACTCTGGACATTAAAAGATCATGAACTAGAGGAATATGGGGCTTTTTAGTTTTAGAAGGGGTGTATCCTTGTTAGCATCCCAGTTCAGCACTAAAAGTTGTCCACAGGCTTGTATTCTCATTACAAAATCACACCTGGACCCTTGACATTAAACATGTCTTGGCTGATCATTTTCATTTGGGGTTCTATTTCAAGTTAATGCTTTCATTTTATGTTAAGGTCACAAAGGTCAAATATTTCCATTTGCTGTGAGATGTTCACATACTGGAAATGGTGGAAAGGGGTTGGTTCTTGATGGTGAGGGTTTGCTTTTGATGGTGAGATTTACCAATGCAGATTTTACAGGAGATCACTGACTGTGCTTTGTATACAAGTATGAGCTTAAGTTCTGATTGGCTACAGTAAATCAGTAAACAGTTTGAGGCCTGCGCTAGCATTTCATGATGGTGTACCTGTGCACAGGTGTGAGTAGAAGCCCTCTCTTTTCAGCATGATGAGGAGTGAACCCCAGCCCAGCAACACAGCGGAGAAGAGCAGGTTCTCTATCACCGCCGTCACTGCCATCCACCAGCGCCTCCTAAAGGCCTCCGAGAGAGACGGTGCCATGTTCTGAAAGAGAGAGAATGGGAGAGACAACAGTAAGAGGGCCAGAGAAATATGTACTGTAGACAAGAGGACAAACGGCATAAAGTCAGAATGTTCTTTGGTTAAAGCACACCCATCTTATTTCCATTCTATTGAAATTGAGGTCAATGATATATAAGATGATACAGATAGAAACATAAGCAAAGGAAGATAACTTGTTATCACATAGAGATAGAATGGATAGGTACCTCTGTTCTACAGCTGAAATGAATAAAAAAACAGTTCAAAATGGTTCTCCCCTTGAGTTGTTAAAAAAGAAGCATGTGTGTGTGTGTGTGTGTGTGTAAAATATCAGTTAGTTAAAAGTCAAGTTAAAGCTTTTTCTTGTTTGTTTGTCTTAATTATACTCTTGAGCCCTGTTGGCACCAGAAATAGCTGCACAGGGAAACAGTCCCTTGTTTATACAATTATACGTATAATTAAAAGTTTTGTTGATATTCTAAGTGAAAATAAGTTAACATATCCTCTACAGGGAGCAAACCACAATGTGGTATTTTATTGGGAAAAATAAAACAAAATATAAAATGTGCTGTAACTTTTGCACAGTAGAGGATGTGTCAACTTATTTTCACTTAGAAAATCAATAAAGCATGTCATTTGACCAGAGGTGTTAAAACTTTTGCATATTGACCATTTTTTGCATATTAACCCTTATAGGTCTAGAGCTGTTACTGTTGTTTTGCTATACAATCAAATTACATTGAATGATTATTCATATATTGATCCTTATTTAAACACCATGTACAGATAAATGCTCTGTAATAGAATTAAAAACAATGAAAATTTTATTCACTTCAAAAAATCTGAGATACACTATATTGCCAAAAGTATTTGCTCATCTGCCTTCACACACATATGAACTTGAGTGACATCCCATTTTTAATCCATAGGGTTTATTATGATGTCGGCCCACCCTTTGTAGCTATAACAGCTTCAACTCTTCTGGGAAGGCTTTCCACAAGGGTTAGGAGTGTGTTTACGGGAATTTTTGACCGTTCTTCCAGAAGCCGTTAGTGAGGTCAGACACCAATGTTGGACGAGAACAGTCATGTTGGAACAGGAAGGGGCCGTCCCCAAACTGTTCTCACAAAGTTGGGAGCATGAAATTGTCCAAAACGTCTTGGTGCTGAAGCAATAAGAGTTCCTTTCACTGGAAATAAGGGGCTAAGCCCAACTCCTGAAAAACAACCCCACACCATAATCCCCCCTCCACCAAACTTTACACTCGGCACAATGCAGTCAGACAAGTACCCGTTCTCATCGGATTGCCAGACGAAGAAGCGTGATTGGTCACTCCAGACGTCTCCACTGCTCTAGAGTCCAATGGCGGCGCTTTACACCACTGCATTCCACACTTTGCTTTGCGTTTGGTGATGTGTGCTTAAGCTAATCTAAGGCCACGTGAAGTTTGGAGGTCTGTAACGATTGACACTGCAGAAAGTTGGCGACCTCTGTGCACTATGCACTCTGTCATTTTACGTGGCCAACCACTTCGTGGCTGAGTTGCTGTCGTTCCCAATCGCTTCCACTTTGTTATAATCCCACTGACAGTGGACTGTGGAATATTTAGTAGTGTGGAAATTTCACAACTGGACTTCTGAGAGCGACCCATTCTTTCACTAATGTCTGTAGAAGCAGTCTGCAGGCCTAGGGGCTCGGCTTTATACACCTGTGGCCATGGAAGTGACTGGAACAGCTGAATTCAATGATGTGGATGGTGAGTGAATACTTTTGGAAATATAGTGTATCAGTTTTGTGTGTTAACAAAGTAAGTACACCCTGGCTTCAGTAACTGGTAGTGCCTTCTTTGGCAGAAATAACTTTATTTAGGCACTTCTTATAACTGTCTACCAGTTTCTGGCATCTTCTGGGAGAAACTTTCAATAGAGTCTGGCTGCAGATGTGCACTCTCAGCCAGATGCACGCTCAGCCACAGTGATGTCATGTGCACATGCATTCTCTGCCACAATGGCAGAAACAACCCAACACGACACGGTAAATTCTGGCTGCTGCTGCTTCACGATATCACAATTTAATCCATTTTTCATCCATAACACAGCTAGAGAGTTACATTTAATGAGCCTCCCTGTAGAAAAAAAATCATAGAACCCATTAAAAGTGTCTGTTGGTTCCTGGTGGTTTTCAGTAGTCGCTAATGGTATTCTGTGTTTTCCTGATGAGCTGATATCACAGTGTAAAGGATTCTGATCGTTTTCTGTTTACTTTTTATCGTCCATGTGCTTCTTTGTTTGGTTTCCTCCTGGTTCTGCCCCTTGTTTCTTGTCTCCACCCTGTTTTCCACCTGTGTCTTGTGAACCCTCGTTAGCCCTCTTGTATTTAAGCCCTGTGTTTTCCTTAGTCTAATGCTGATCTTTGATGTTTGAATTGTTTGTAAGCCTGTTCTGACGTGCTGTTTGTATAGTTTGGATTTCTGTGTGCTTTCTCACGTCTGTCCCTCCTGCTCTTCGTATTGGCTACCTGAACCTGGACCGTTTTGACCATGACCCTGGATTTGCCCATAATAAAAGTCAGTTATCTCAGCGCATGCGTCCACCTCCTCGCTCCCCAACGTTACAAGCTTCAGTAGCTCTTTTGTTTTTTTATGCAAATTAACTCGACATTCATGTGTTATCGTCGTGGTAGGTTTTATTTGGAAAGTTTTCATATTTAATTAACTTACTGTCAATATGGCAACATTAGTATACAGTCATGGCCAAAAGTTTTGAGAATGATACAAATATTAATTTTTACAAAGTCTACTGCTTCAGTTTTTATAATGGCAATTTGCATATACTCCAGAATGTTATAAAGAGTGATCAGCTTAACAGCAATTAATTGCAAAGTCAATATTTGCCTAGAAAATGAACTTTATCCCCCAAAACACATTTCAACTTCATTGCAGCCCTGCCTTAAAAGGACCAGCTAACATCGTTTCATTGATTGCTCCATTAACACAGGTGTGGGTGTTGATGAGGACAGGGCTGGAGATCAATCTGTCATGATTAAGTAAGAATGACACCACTGGACACTTTAAAAGGCGGCTGGTGCTTGGCATCATTGTTTCTCTTCTGTTAACCATGGTTATCTCTAAAGAAACACGTGCAGTCATCATTGCACTGCACAAAAATGGCCTAACAGGGAAGAGTATCGCAGCTAGAAAGATCGCACCTCAGTCAACAATCTATCGCATTATCAAGAACTTCAAGGAGAGACGTTCCATTGTTGCCAAAAAGGCTCCAGGGTGCCCAAGAAAGACCAGCAAGCGCCAGGACCGTCTCTTAAAAGTGTTTCAGCTACGGGATCGGGCTACCAGCAGTGCAGAGCTTGCTCAGGAATGGCAGCAGGCAGGTGTGAGTGCATCTGCACGCACTGTGAGGCGGAGACTCTTGGAGCAAGGCCTGGTCTCAAGGAGGGCAGCAAAGAAGCCACTTCTCTCCAGAAAAAACATCAGGGACAGACTGATATTCTGCAAAAGGTACAGGGAGTGGACTGCTGAGGACTGGGGTAAAGTCATTTTCTCTGATGAATCCCTTTTCCGATTGTTTGGGACATCTGGAAAACAGCTTGTTCGGAGAAGACGAGGTGAGCGCTACCACCAGTCTTGTCTCATGCCAACTGTAAAGCATCCTGAAACCATTCATGTGTGGGGTTGCTTCTCAGCCAAGGGAATCGGCTCTCTCGCAGTCTTGCCTAAAAACACAGCCATGAATAAAGAATGGTACCAGAATGTCCTCCGAGAGCCACTTCTCCCAACCGTCCAAGAGCAGTTTGGTGATCAACAATGCCTTTTCCAGCATGATGGAGCACCTTGCCATAAAGCAAAGGTGATAACTAAATGGCTCAGGGAACAAAACATAGAGATTTTGGGTCCATGGCCTGGAAACTCCCCAGATCTTAGTCCCATTGAGAACTTGTGGTCAATCATCAAGAGACGGGTGGACAAACAAAAACCTACAAATTCTGACAAAATGCAAACATTGATTGTGCAAGAATGGACTGCTATCAGTCAGGATTTGGTCCAGAAGTTGATTGAGAGCATGCCAGGGAGAATTGCAGAGGTCCTGAATAAGAAGGGTCAACACTGCAAATATTGACTTGCTGCATTAACTCATTCTAACTGTCAATAAAAGCTTTTGTTGCTCATAATATGATTGCAATTATATTTCTGTATGTGATAAAAACATCTGACAAACACACATAAAAACCAGAGGGCAGCAGATCATGTGAAAATATAATATTTGTGTCATTCTCAAAACTTTTGGCCATGACTGTACATTCAGTGTGACTCTTGTAGCCCAGCAGTACGTGATTTGCTGTTTTTCCTCATAAAACTGACAAAACACATTGTCGTGGCAGGATGTCATCAGTAGACTGAGAGTGCATGTCTGCAGCCAGACCCTTCTCCAAATTTTTGCCCATTCCTCCATGCAAAATTCTCTCAACAGTGCAATGTTTGAGGGGTTTCTTGCATGGACAGCCCATTTCATATTGCCCCAAAGCATTTTAATGGGATTCAGGTCTGGGCTTTGGCTAGGCCATTCCATATCCCTCCGATTCTTCTTTTTGAAGCCTTTCCTTTGCTGGATTTAGTTGTATGTTTAGGATCATAATCCTACTGATAGGTCCACTATTTCAACTTCAGTGTTTACAAATGGTCTAACATTCTCCTCAAGCACTCTCTGATATGAAAGAGAACTTTTTTTTTATGATTAAAACTTGGCAGGCCCTACGGCAGCAAGGCCCAAACCATAACATTGCCACCACCAACATGCTTTACAGTTAGTACAAGAGTCTTCTGATCAAATGCTTTGACTTGTCTGTCCATAGAACACTGTTCCAGAAATCCTGGTCCCAGATATTCTTTAGCAAGCTTTAGTCTTGCCCTGATGTTCTTCTAAGACAGCAAAGGCTTCCTCCTGGAAACTCTCATGCAGATCAAATTTACAGTCTCCTTTAATGGTAGATGTATTTTAATCTCTGTATTATGATACAGCATACTCCAATGACAAGGGTTGTTCTTACTTTTTCCACATTAGAAAATTGACGACTGTTTAATACAACTATACAAAGGAAAATGCTAATTCTAAGTGTCAATTGTTAAATTATATCACCTTTATCTAGCAACACTGTTTAACTAAAGAGTTGATATCTGAATCTCAAAATATGTTGAAAAAAATGTAAACTTTTCATGGGGTGTAAATATTTTTTTCACATGACTGACAGCAGATATCATCTGTAGCAAACTCATTTGTTCTAGTGTGCTGCACTTGAACATGCAGTGACGTTCTTTTAAGTTTTACAGTTAACTGTTTGCCTGTTGTCTGTGTTCCACTGCCTTTCACTGTGTAACGTGGAGCGATGATGAGGCGGACGCATGTGTGGAGACGAGCGAGATTTATTCGGGGCAAATCCAGGGTCATGGTCAGAACAGTCCAGGTGCAGGGAGCCAACACGGAGATAAGGAGGGACAGACATGACGAAAATTAACAGGATAAACAAACAACAGGGCCGGAAAGTCAAACACCATAAAACACAAACAATACATATACTTCAAACAAAGACCAGCACTAGACCAAGGAAAACACAGGGCTTAAATACAACAGGGATAAAAAGGGTTCACAAGACACAGGTGGGAACTATCAAGGGCGGGGTCTGGAAACAAGAGGGCACGACTGGGAAGGAATCAAAACAAATAGCGCATGGACAAGACCAAAACACAAGCACATGGAAGAGTGG
Source organism: Pygocentrus nattereri (assembly GCF_015220715.1). Taxonomy (NCBI): domain Eukaryota; kingdom Metazoa; phylum Chordata; class Actinopteri; order Characiformes; family Serrasalmidae; genus Pygocentrus; species Pygocentrus nattereri. The sequence goes on from NC_051215.1 coordinate 47,214,800, forward strand.
GAGGAGCCAATCGTTCGTTAGCTGTAAGCATTATGTTCACGTATGTACATATTTAAGTCTGAGCGGATCATGTTACTGTGATATAATGTGATTTGAGTCTCTGGTTAGCGAATAGTTTGTTGCTCACTGGTCATTTTACAGCCACAGACACACATGTGCTTTTATGTGCTCTGACCAGAACTCCAGTGCTCCACACTGACAATACAGGAGCACATGACCAAGAACTGACCAGAACTCCAGCGCTACACACTGACAATACAGGAGCACATCACCAAGAACTGACCAGAACTCCAGCGCTACACACTGACAATACAGGAGCACATGACCAAGAACTGACCAGAACTCCAGCGCTCCACACTGACAATACAGGAGCACATCACCAAGAACTGACCAGAACTCCAGCGCTCCACACTGACAATACAGGAGCACATCACCAAGAACTGACCAGAACTCCAGTGCGCCACACTGACAATACAGGAGCACATCACCAAAAACTGACCAGAACTCCAGCGCTCCACACTGACAATACAGGAGCACATCACCAAGAACTGACCAGAACTCCAGCGCTACACACTGACAATACAGGAGCACATGACCAAGAACTGACCAGAACTCCAGCGCTACACACTGACAATACAGGAGCACATCACCAAGAACTGACCAGAACTCCAGCGCTCCACACTGACAATACAGGAGCACATCACCAAGAACTGACCAGAACTCCAGCGCTCCACACTGACCATACAGGAGCACATCACCAAGAACTGACCAGAACTCCAGCGCTCCACACTGACAATGCAGGAGCACATCACCAAGAACTGACCAGAACTCCAGTGCTCCACACTGACAATACAGGAGCACATCACCAAGAACTGACCAGAACTCCAGCACTCCACACTGACAATACAGGAGCACATCACCAAGAACTGACCAGAACTCCAGCGATCCATACTGACAATACAGGAGCACATCACCAAGAACTGACCAGAACTCCAGCACTCCACACTGACAATACAGGAGCACATCACCAAGAACTGACCAGAACTCCAGCGATCCATACTGACAATACAGGAGCACATCACCAAGAACTGACAAGAACTCCAGTGCTCCACACTGACAATACAGGAGCACATCACCAAGAACTGACCAGAACTCCAGTGCTCCACACTGACAATACAGGAGCACATGACCAAGAACTGACCAGAACTCCAGCGCTACACACTGACAATACAGGAGCACATCACCAAGAACTGACCAGAACTCCAGCGATTCATACTGACAATACAGGAGCACATGACCAAGAACTGACCAGAACTCCAGCGCTACACACTGACAATACAGGAGCACATCACCAAGAACTGACCAGAACTCCAGCGCTACACACTGACAATACAGGAGCACATCACCAAGATTATTTATTTATTAATCATATTTATTTTACAGGAGGGGTGGAGCTAGCACAGGATAGCGCTGTTGCCTCACAGCAAAAAGGACCTGAGTTCGATTCCCTGGCCAGGCGACCAGGGTCCTTTCTGTGTGGAGTTTGTACATCACTCACATGATCATGTTCACATTTGTTCATGCAATAGAGGACACCCACTTTGAATTCCTTGGACCAAAAGTTTTAAAATGACCATAATTGGTGGTTGAGTTGAGTCAACCCCTAAGACTGGGATTACATATGAACAATGTCATTTACACTCTTTGGCCATGAAGGGTAAACTCCTGTGATGCAGAAAGAGATTAAAAGGACTGAAAGGCAAAATACATATTTAAAAAAGGGTGTAATTTATCCAGAAGATATTTTTGATCACCATTTTTTCCCATAGCAAACTTCAACCATCAGCCTCAGATACTGTAATTTATCCTTATGAGAGCAAATTCAAAGGGCTGTCCCATGCCGTCTGCCACACAGTGCAGAAACCCTCAGGGATTGTAAACTGCATGTACAGACAAGGACCATTTTCACTCTCACTGCTGTAACGTTTGCGCTGAGCATTTCTATAGTGCTCCTACTTGTCTAAAATATTTAACATTTTATATTTAATTTGTCATACACCTCGGGCTTTGTCACACGCACCAATGCTGAAAAATGCTGTCATGATCGATTTCTTGGTAGTAAGATGTCAAGTGGAACGACCAGGTGTTTATTTATAAATGTAATAAAAATCTATTTATGCAATAGACGGTATTGACCACCCAGCAGGCCGTTTCAAGGCTGCTATCACTTTGGAAATTAGATAGAATTTCAACAGGTCGAAGATCACTTCCCAAAGTAAGTGATGACGCTCAACACCATACAACACACACACACACACACACACACACACACACACACACACACACACACACACACACAGCTGCTTCTTTCGCATGACCTGCAAATGCATGGTCAGCACCTCTGTGACCTGAACCAAAGAAATAATGTCAGTCACTCTTTGACTGATTTTATATATATATATATATATATATATATATATATATATATATATAAAATTGTCAATCACATACACACATTATGTGTAGCTAAAAAGGAGATTTATCTCCACATTCCTTCTTTGAATGCTGTTACTAGGGGTGGGTAACATCACAATACTTTATCAACATTGTGATGATGACGACTAACTGCATGTTTCATTACAAACTGAGCAAAGCGAGGCCAGTTTAATTTAACTTAGTGCAACAATACATTGTATCTGTAGGGGTTTTTATTATACTATTATTATTATTAGTCGTAGTAGCAGTATTAGTATTATTAAGTTGGCTTGAAAAAGCCAACTTACTGTTCTTCGTAATCTTCTTATTATTATTATTATTATTATTATTATTATTCTACACTCAAAATTTAAACAGTTTCTCGTCCCACAGTTTTCGAGCTAGAGCCACGAAATTTTACAGGATCGTAGGGCCTATACCCGATTAGGTTGCTTGTGCTTTTCTAAGCGATCCGACGTACGGTTTCCGGAATATTAACGTTCAAAGTGGAATTTTTTCCCCATAGGGAATGAATGGGGAGGCTGTTGGCAGACTGCCAGACATGATGTCACAATGCATCGTTGTCTCACACAACAGGTCCAAACCACGCACGGAGCTCAATGTCTCACCAGCTCACAGCCTTATTCTCAGCAGCTCTGCTAAGGGTTAACTGCGTTTAAGGTGGAATTGCACCAAGACAGCACAGAATTTTAAGGTGGAACTTCAATTTAAGGTGGACCTAACAATAGCATAACAATAAATTTAAGGTGGAACTTCAGTTAAGGTAGCGCTATGTTAAAGGTGGAACGGCTATTAACTTGTCACTAACTTTAAGGTGAGACCACAATTAATATAGCAAAAAAATTAAGGTGGAACTGCTATTAACATAGCACTAAATATGGCACAGTGTTTAAGGTGGAACGTTAATTAACATAGAAACAAAATTAAGGTGGCACACAACTTAAGGTGGAACTTCTTTTAAGGTGACACAGACTTTAAGGTGGAACTGCAATTAACCTAGCACTAAATTTAAGGTGGAACTTCAGTTAACATGGCACAAAATTAAAGGAGGCACAGAATTTAAGGCGGAACTTTAATCAACATAGCAATGAAATTAACATGGCACAGAGCTTACAGTGGAACTTGAAATGACATTGCACTAAATTTAAAGTGGAACAGACTTTAAGGTGGAACTGCAAATAACCTAGCACTAAATTTAAGGTGGCACAGAATTTTATGATGGAACTCTTCTTAAGGTAGCACCAAATTTAAAGTGGAACTTAGTTTAAGGTAGCACTAAAATTAACATCTTAGCACCTAGCAACAAATTACCATCGATCACGAGTACTACAGCTTCTGCTTTACAACTTTTTCACAACATTTCAACAACTATCAAGAGTTTTCAACCATTTTATCATTTTAACAACTGTCAACCGGTTTCAACCAATTTAACATTTTAACTATATTAACAGGCTTTGGAACATTAATTAACATAGAAACAAAATTACGGTGGCACACAACTTAAGGTGGAACTTCTTTTAAGGTGGAATAGACTTTAAGGTGGAACTGCAATTAACCTAGCACTAAATTTAAGGTGGAACTTCAGTTAAGGTAGCGCTATGTTAAAGGTGGAACGGCTATTAACTTGTCACTAACTTTAAGGTGAGACCTCAATTAATATAGCAAAAAAATTAAGGTGGAACTGCTATTAACATAGCACTAAATATGGCACAGTGTTTAAGGTGGAACGTTAATTAACATAGAAACAAAATGAAGGTGGCACACAACTTAAGGTGGAACTTCTTTTAAGGTGACACAGACTTTAAGGTGGAACTGCAATTAACCTAGCACTAAATTTAAGGTGGAACTTCAGTTAACAAGGCACAAAATTAAAGGAGGCACAGAATTTAAGATGGAACTTTAATCAACATAGCAATGAAATTAACATGGCACAGAGCTTACAGTGGAACATGAAATGACATTGCACTAAATTTAAGGTGGCACACTGTTTAAGGTGGAACCTTTTTAAGGAGGCACAGAACTTAAGGTTGAACTGCAAATAACCTAGCACTAAATTTAAGGTGGAACTTCAGTTAGCAAGGCACAAAATTAAAGGAGGCATAGAATTTAAGGCGGAACTTTAATCAACATAGCAATGAAATTAAGATGGCACAGACCTTACAGTGGAACCCTAACCCTAACATTGCACTAAATTTAAGGTGGCACAGAATTTAAGGTGGAACCTTTTTAAGGAGGCACAGAACTTAAGGTCGAACTGCAAATAAACTAGCACTGAATTTAAGGTGGCACAGAATTTATGGTTGAACTCTCTTTAAGGTAGCACCAAATGTAAAGTGGAACTTAGTTTAAAGTAGCTCTAAAATTGACACATTAGCACATGGCAACAAATTACCATCAATCACGGATACTACAGCTTCTGCTTTACAACTTTTTCGCAACATGTCAACAACTATCAACAGTTTTCAACCATTTAAACATTTCAACAGCTATCAACAGTTTTTAACCGTTTTATCATTTTAACAACTACCAACCGGTTTCAACCAATTTAACATTTCAACAACCGTCAACCGGTTTCAACCATTTTAACATTTCAACAACCGTCAACCGGTTTCAACCATTTTAACATTTCAACAACCGTCAACCGGTTTCAACCATTTTAACATTTCAACAACCGTCAACCGGTTTCAACCATTTTAACATTTCAACAACTGTCAACCGGTTTCAACCAGTTGAACATTTCAACAACCGTCAACCGGTTTCAACCAGTTGAACATTTAAACAACTATCAACCGGTTTCAACCAATTTAACGTTTTAACTTACTTAACAGGCTTTTTCAAGCCAACTTAAAGTTCGTTCACGAACTTTCCCCTTCTAGTTACTACTACATTCTTATACAGGTTCTATTCTGTCTGTTCCAGCTTATTAAAATTTTAATAAACTACATTATGCGTTGTGATGCACATCGTGCATCATAAAAATATCTTAAAATATCATGATATGATATTTATGCCATATTGCCCACCCCTAGCTGTTAGTGAAGTTTTGAACAGATTCTAAAGTAACAGTGGACCATCGTTCAAGAAAAGGAGATCTGGTCTACTTCCCTAATGTAAATGGCAGTGAAACTATGACAGATCTACGTCTCCATTTACTGTGAAATGGAATTTAGTCACTCTGAAATAACGTACAAATGTTTCCCAATCTGACTGCAACCAAATGTGCATGTATTGCTAAAACATGCAGCCTGTGCAAATATGGCACTGCAAAGACATCATAAGCGGAAATTTTCACAAAAACAATAATAATAATAATAATAAAATACTAATTACATAATTAGTAACAACACTTTTTTTAAGAAGTGCCACATTATCATCCATGTGGCGGACGGCAAGCTAGTGATATAATACATTACTTACAATCACACAAATGTATTTGTAAATAAACAGTGTATACAATGACATGTTCAGTGTTATCTAAACAGCCATAATTCTGGTGGAAACTCTCTGATGCAATCCTTCAGTCCTTAAAGGGACATCAGCCTCACAGCAGCCCTTGCCATGTGCACATGCTGTTATTTTCCCAGTTAAGTTTCTCCTCACTGTTTGCTCACAGACCTCCTTTACATGCTCTATAAATACCCATAAGCTTACCAGTGTGCTTACATACACTCCTCTATATGTGTACCTTCTGTACACAGAGCCTCTTCAGCTTACCAGTCTTAAAGGTTATGTATAGAGAGGAGTGGGATGTCTTGTAAGGTGTCTTCAGTCTCGGTGTCTGGTAGAGAGAGAGAGAGAGAGAGAGAGAGAGAGAGAGAGGTCTTCTCCTTTTCTACTCTCAGGAATGGAGAAGGTTTCAGGTCCCCGTGGTTCCAGGTCTTCTGCACAGCTCCATGTGACAGTATGTGAAACTTATGGGTCTCTCTCTCTCCCTCCACTCGCTCAGTCTATAAATGGCTCCTGGCGTTTCTCCTCCCCGCCCATTTAAAGTTAGCGCAACTTATGGCTGGTTCCTCAGGCGCGCACGTGCTGCTGCTGGCCAGGCTGTTCGGCGGAGCTGACCGCACGTACGTCCAGAGCCACCGCAAGCCTAGTCTCCCTCTTCTAGCTTTGTAAGTGACCCTTTTTCTCAAAAAGAGAAACGACCCCCCCCCCCCGCCTCGCCCGCACCTCTGTTTCTGTTTATCTCACGTCATGCCTTTTCTTTTCAAACCTAAACAAGCTGTTCACCCGCCGAGACTTCCACACTCTCGCGATAAGTTCTTTATTCTTAGGCCCACATTTTGTGTATTTTTGTTTCAGAAGTGTGTCTCACCAAAAGCATTTTCTTCTACCACTAGGCCACAGTGTGAGCCCCCTCGTTAATCAAATCAGACCCCAAACCACTTGTTCTGCAGAGTGCCTTACACTACAGCGCCCCCTTGCGGCAACGACTGGCACAGCCGTCTTACTTCTGTAGGAAGAGACTGAGCGAGCAGGCCTTCTTTAACCCTCCTGTTACGCTTCATAACTCGGTTATATCGTGGATGTTTGTAGTTCACAGCAGTCCTAGAACTTCTATTACTCCACAGTTTCTTTTGACCCAGCTTGCCAACAAGTTAGATTCATTTCACAGTTAATCGTGACCTTATTTACCTTAAAATAATACGTTCGTTTTCAGTACAAAATAATTTTGTTGGATTGAACAGTTAATTTGGATCTTGGAGCCATATATTCTGCTGGATTATCTCTTTCTAGCGTGTCTGTACTTCACAGATGTTTTATGTGTGTTGATGACATAACAGTATGAGTGTTTATATGCTATGGGTCAAAACTGACCCTTATGCAACAAAAGAAATCAAAAGAGTTGATTTTTGCTGCCCCAGTCATACATCTGAATTATGTTTTCTGGCAAGAAATATTTAGTTCCAGTGGACAGTGTGTATGTGTGTTTGAGCGCGCTTACCTGGAAAGGTAAAAAAATAAAAATAAAAAAGAAGCACAAATCATAACTTTATCTAACTTTATCTTACAAACTGTACCTGTACCTGCGCTGTGTTTGCCCCGTCTGCCACATTCTCAACTGTCTATCTGAGCTACAGGATCAAGTTTGACCTTTAACTTGTCTTTGTACACAAATAGTGTTGAGACTTTATAAAAACACACATTTATATCCTCACTGAAGAAAGTCATCGGGTTTCATGAAAAAATTATAAGGTGTAACAGTGTTTTAGAGATAATGACACCTGAAAAAGACACAGAACGTGATAGAAGGATTAAGATTATTGCTTCTTAGCCTTGAGATGCAGGACAATTGAGGGGCAATAATATAAACCTTGTATCTCCGTTTTTGGCATTTTTCAGTTTTTGACATAATTTGAAAGTATCTGTTACTCTTTAAATTGCTTGTAAATTTTATGACGAATGGCCTAAAAGAAAGGACCCAAAATGACATGGGAAAAATTCTGGTTCCATTGACTTACATTGGAAGTAAAGTATGTTTTTTCCTTCTCCTGTAAAGTTACTATTTTGGAGATGCAAGGTTTTCTTCCGACAGCAGCGATGTGCTCTTATAACAACTTTTTTTTCAACCTCAATGATAATAAATTAAACTCTAAAGCGTGTGGTTGGCACTTAAAAGAGAATTCCACTGTTTTTCTTTGTTTTTTTTTCATTTTTACATGATTCTGTCATTTCTGTTTGATGTGAAATGGTTCCCTGTAGAGAGAAGTACTGACTCCTTTCCAATGTCTGCAACACAAATATAGCAATTTTATTGATATTAATTTTATATTAATTTTAACTATACAAAATGAAGTGACACTTATTTTTCTTCTTCATGGAATTTTTCTAATGTTTCTAAACGTTTTTTTTTTCTCCAGTAGTTTTATAGGTAGGACTATAGCACCAAACATTTTTGTTCTGTGCTCCTTTATACAACTTCTTTTTTTTTTATTTAAGAATACACTAAATTGCCCAGAAGTCTGTCCCTCCTACTGAGTGAGTACAGCTACTTAAGGATGCCCATATTGCTGACCCAGGTGTTCAGTCGTGCACACACAGTTTGTATAATCCTTATAAATTATACAAACAGATAGAATGGGACAGAATGCAAACTCCCCATTAGTACCCTTGATTTCAGTGTTCGAGCCATTGTATCCAAACTTTTGAACTAACACTGTAAATGACTCTCATCCCTCTTTTACGTTTGTCTGTCTATCAGCCAATATATTTACCTGGGTCATTTTCCCAGCCACTCTTATTTTGACAACATTCATGTGAAAACCACTACATTTACTGGATGAAGCTTGAGTGCTGACACAAAACACTCGACTGCTTTATCCCTTCTTGTTATTGCTTTTTTTCCACTCTTAATCCCACTGACTTCAAATCATATTTCAACCTTCTCTTGCTTCAAATATCACCAAAGTTGATGAACACATTAAGGGGGTTCTCACCAAACACCCATTTCACTGCCCCCCCCCCCCCAAAAGCCCTTAGAAACCCATTCGTTTTGATCCTCCTTGACTTTTCAGCCTAAACCCAGCAGTCTTGTCAGAAACTCTCAACTCAGCAAACTTAACTGTATCTCACACTTTTAGAACATCAATCCAACCCTGCTTTACTCTCTTCCAACCTCGGTCCTCTCATAAGCAATTTTATCTTATATGTTATATAATGTTATAAATGTTGCTTTTGCAGGAGAATGAAGTTGGTTCTCTAATGTGAACTAATAACTGAAGTATACGTGCAAAATTGTATGAGTAGCAACAGAAGAAGTCCAATAAAAACAACAGGGGGTTGGGTCACTATAAAGCATAGCACAACTGTCTGTCCTGAACTGCTGGCATTTACGTGACAGGTCAAGCCCAAAAAAAAGAACCAAGCACAAACCCAACCACAGACGTTAACAGGAAAAGAGAATACAAAGCCGTTTCTAGTTGAGGAAGTAGGTCAAATCTATCAAAGGGTAACTTGCACATATGTGAAAGCAAAATTAACTCTGAGCACGTTTTGGACCGACACTTGCTGCAGCCTTAGGGGAATCCATGTTTATTTCAACACAACAATGCCAAGTCACACTCTGCATGTGTCACACGGCATGGCTTGAATATTCAGAGTGTGTAGGTGCTGGGCTGCCTTTCTGCAGTCCAGATCTGTGTCCCATAGAAAACTTATTAAGCTCAAAATACAACAACAAAGGCGCTGTTTGGTTGCACACCTGAATGCTTGCATAATAACAGAATGGCAAAACGCTCTGCTTCTGTTCACTTTGTGTCTTCAGCCCCCAAATGTTTATTAAGTGTTGTTGAGTGGAAAGATGACACGAAACAAACGCAACATAAACATGCTCCTCACCCAACGTTTGAGGAATTTGGAATGACATTTTTTCAAATAAGGTAAATATATAAGGTAAATAATAAAGGTATATGGTACAAGGTATAACATAATATAGGGTAAAACATAAAATATTGTGTTTTGTCTTCAATTAGTACCGGGCAAGCAGAATTTACTAATCACTGCTTTCTGTTTTTATTAGCATTTCACGTACTGCATTTTTTTTGGAGCTTGGTTTGTAGAAGTAATTACAAACACTTTAGCAGTAAACAAAAGAAAAGGATGAACAAAATATACCACTGAGCCCTTATATGTGGGTTAATTATCCAATATAGACATGAAAAACATCAAACAACAGGGAAAGCAATTGTTTCAGTTTGGGCTGAGGAGGCAGATGGAAAAGAGGATGTTTGCCTTATTTTTATAGAACAGCGCCCTCTACTGTGCCCAGTAAAACATTCCTGAACATTTGGAGGCCCCTAAGCAACATCCTACATGACTGTCCCTCTGGCCACCCCGTATTAATTAGCGAATAAGCACCTCATTCATTATGATAGGAAAAGAGTTCATACTTTTGGGGGTCTCTAGTAGCACTGATATCATTGCTTATGTTATTTATAGCACAAAAACTACTCTGATAGCATTCCTTTGTTTAACCTTGTTGTCCTTTCTTTCATCCTGCCAGCGTCCCATAGAAACCTATTGATTGTGCCACAAAATCTGACAAAATTATTGAACCAAAACGCATAACTGCCTTTCATACTGACTGTCATTTCATTAGTCTTTCATGCTTTCATTTGAACCATTGATGCTGCTCAAAGTCGTGACCCAAAGCACATAACTGGTTCATAGAATCGGACTCATAACAGCTATTCTTTATTTAATTTCTCAATCACCCAGAAACACACTACTCTTGCTTTTCTCCAGATTCTCAATCTACAACCAAAAAATGCTAAATGTGCATTAGTGACATTCAACTGTTGACCCAAAGCATGTAACTACAGATGGGACAGATTACTATTTTATTTTTGACCAGTATTAAATTGAAAACAGTACAAAAACATGATAATTGATGTGTTATCTTATTAATTTTATTATTATTTTTTTTTTTGTAAATATATGTTTGTTCAAAACATGATGCCTGCAACATGTTCTAAAAAGTTGGCACTGGAGAATGTTCACCATCATCTTTATTTTTAACAGAACTTAATCATAGTTTGGGGACTTACAACACCAACTAATCCCATTTCAATAGTAGAATCTTTTGCCATTCATTAGTTATACAAGTCTTCAATTGTGCAATTGTATGGGGCCTCATAATACTTTGCACTTCATAATGCACCATAGTGCCTTCACAGATGTGCCATGATAGATTTAGCTTTTAAAGTTTAAGCTGGTAACAATCTGGAAAGTCCTTTTCTTCTTTGGCCCACAGAACACGACACAATCTACACGTTTGGCCCACAGAGCATGACACGCTTACACTGTGCAACAGTCCATGTCAGATGAACTTGACCCCAGAGAAGTTGGCAGCATTTCTGAACAGTGTTGATATATAGCTTCCGTTTATTCATAGTACAGTATTAACTCTCAGTTGTGATTGCATTGACAAACCGTGCTTATTGACAACCATATGTCAAAGTATTCCTGTGGTCATGTGTTGATCTCCAAGACAGAAGCATGGTGGTGTTTAATACAGTGCCGACTAAAGTGTCAAATGTCACTGACGCTCAGTTGATGTTTTTGGCCTTGTTTTTAAGCACAGAGATTTTTTTCTGGATTTCTAGTCTCTGGTCATAATCTGCTCCTGTGCCAACATGTTTGGAACATGTTTCAGGCATCAATTTCAGAATACTACTAATACTACTGCTATAAATATTAGTAGTATAATCATTTGTAGGTAGTTTGACCAGAGGAGGGTGGGTCCCCCCCTTGTGAGCCTTGGTTCCCCCCAAGGTTTCTTCCTCAGCTCTGAGGGAGGTTCTACTTGCCACCGTCACCCCTGACTTGCTCACCTGAGGGTTTTACATTCATGTTAAAACTTTGTCTTTTCTGGAATTCTGTGAAGCTGCTTTGTGACATCAGTTGTAAAAAGCACTAGCCAAATAAGTTTGATTTGATCAATTTCAGAAAAAGTTAGATGTCCAAAAAATAATAAAGTTGATAAGTGGGTCATTCTATAATCGGGGTACATGTCACAGCAACAAGTACAAAAACATTGTTCTCTCTCATTAGAACATTCAGTGATTCATGTTTGTATATATACCTTCAGTGTAACATCCAATAGTTGCAAAGCTTAAACGAATTTCTTACATTTTTTAAGGGAAAGGATGTTTTTACTACTCAGTTTGTCAATCACATTAAGGGCGAAGTGCATGTCATTACAGTCATTTGATTAAATCCTGACCTTGAAGTTAAAAAAAACTATTTTGAGGGCTCTTGATTATATTCTGCCATATATGCAATGATGTTTTAAAAATAATGTTATTTTTTTCAGACTGTAAAGTTTCAGCATTTTCATTAAAGACAGGAATATTTTTTATTATAAACTTACCATACAAGTTATTTTGGTCAAACTATGTAGATGTGCAGAAAACTTTCAAAAGATAAAAAGTACCATTTCATTTATTTTAATTTTGAAAAAAAAAAATAGGAGTAACATAGTTGACAGTAAAACATAGACAGTAAAAGTCACTCAGTTAACACAAGTAACATAGTTGACTGGACACATTAATATTTCATTATTTCAAGGCAGGAGTACAACATTCAAATGAAACTTTCAATTAATCTATAAAGACTTCAGTGATGAAACACTAAATTCATGCAAAACAATGCATTTTGAAGTTACTAAAAGCAAAACAAAAAACAAACAGTGCATTCACACAGTGCAAATTAAACATTCCCATTGATCCGTAACTGGTGAAGGGTTGGAACAATTCAATTCATATATTCACAATTCAAACATTTTTTATAATTTAATTGAAGTAAAACAGTCTAAATAGTTTACATTTACACTGAGAAACTTTACAGTTCATTGAAAGTTACTTACACATCAGACAAAGAACAAACCCCTTTTATGATGGGTTACAAAACAACACAGGGGTCCAAGTGAAGCCTTACATTAATAATACATATATCAAATTACATGGTAAAAAATAGCACAGTAAAATCAATATACAACGAATATTGCAACATTCCACTGAAACATTAAGAAACTAGACTAAATATCTTTATCAATCTTGATGTGTCGTGATGTTAAAAATATTGTTTCTTCCGCAAAATCATCTACTTGTATTTTGGACCCAATCACTACAGGTCTACTCAAGGAAATCTTACCAGAAATAACCAAGCCTATTCTGTCAATAATAAACTCCTCTCTTAGCCTTGGATACATCCCAAAAACTTTTCAACTTGCAATAATTAGACCACTGATTAAGAAAGCTAACCTCGATCCCTGCGAACTATCAAATTATAGACCTATCTCGAATCTCCCCTTTATATCTAAGATCCTGGAAAAAGCGGTAGCAAAACAATTAAGCTCCTATTTGTAAAGGAATCATATACATGAAAAAATTCAGTCTGGTTTTAGGCCACATCACAGCACAGAAACAGCACTAGTAAAAATTGTAAATGACATTTGCATGATTTTACAATTATTATTCTCTTACAAAGGAAATGTGTCTTTGCTAGTCCTCCTTGACCTTAGTGCAAGTGCAGCATTTGACACAATAGACCACACTGTCTTACTAGATAGACTAGAAAACCCTGTAGGGGTAACAAGAACAGCTCTTTCATGGTTCAGGTCCTACCTCACTGATTGCTATCAGTTTGTTAATGTAAAGGGTGAATCATCTGACCTCGCAAAAGTAAAGTATGGTGTTCTACAAGGCTCTGTTTTAGGACCTATATTATTCACAATATATATGCTACCACTGGGCACCATTATCCATAAACACGGCATAAATTTCCATTGCTATGCCAATGACACTGATATATATCAGGTGATAAAATTAAACTTAGCAAGATTGAGGACTGTGTAAAAGACATAAAAGGCTGTATGTCGAGTAACTTTCTCCTACTTAACTCAGATGAAACAGAGGCCCTCCTTCTTGATCCAAAAGCAGCTAGAAACAAACTGTCTAACTTAACACTTAACAATTTCTCAGGTGCATCAAGCTCATCTGTAAAAAATCTGGGTGACATGATAGACGCTGATCTGTCCTTTGACGCACATGCATCTCCACAATATCGCTAAATTAAGACATGCATTATCTCTACAGGAAGCAGAAAAGCTAGTTTATGCATTTATTACTTCAAGGCTAGATTACTGTAATGCCCTGCTGTCTTCATGTCCCAGCAAAAGCCTTAACAAGCTTCAGTTAGTCCAGAACGCTGCAGCCAGATTCTCACAAGAACCAGAAAGTTCGACTATATCAGCCCAGTCTTATCAACCCTGCACTGGTTACCAGTTAAATTTCACATTGATTACAAAATTCTATTATTGACTTATAAAGCTCTAAACGGACTCGGCCCTCAGTACCTGAGTGAACTTCTCTCCTACTATGAACCATCAAGCCTACATAGATCACAAGGTGCTGCTCACTACTGGTACCTAGAATTAACAAAGTTACATCAGGGGGGAGAGCCTTCTCATACAAAGCCCCCCAGCATTGGAATAATCTTCCTATTAATGTTCGGGACTCAGACATAGCCTCAGTCTTTAAGTCTAGGCTAAAAACTTACTTGTATAGTGGAGCCTTTGGTGATTAGTCCTCCCTGTCAGATCTAGACCTGCCAGAGTCTCTGCTGCTCTGTTAGCACTGTAATGTGTGATCAGTCACTCATTACTGTGTGTTTTTCTTTCCTTTCTTTCCTTTCTTGAATTGAGTTGAATAGCTGCCCATCCTGTGCGTCTGATGCTGTTGCCTCTTCTGCCTTGATCAGGTACCACTGCTTGCCATCCTTCTGGACCAGCTTGACCACCAATGAGCTTCTTGCTGTACAACGCTGTGCAGTCCTCACCCTCAGATGCTGCTGCTAATCATAAACTAATCAGATTAACCACTGCCCCACCTGTTTTCCCCACTTTGTACTATAATACTTTATACTAACAATGTTTGCTGTCCGGTGTCAACCAGAGGAGGATGGGTTCCCCTTCTGAGTCTTGGTTCCTCTCAAGGTTTCTTCCTCTTTTAGGGAGTTTTTCCTTGCCACTGTTGCCACTGGCAATGCTCATGGGGGTATCTGTAATACTGATTGTTCTGTAAAGCTGCTTTGTGACAACACCTGTTGGAAAAAGCACTGTATAAATTATATACATTTTTCTTGCCTGCTTGTTACCAGCTTTGGAAAAGGAATTATTCCCAAAATGTCCTCATGATGTGCTTGTACCACAACACATCATCACTTCCGGTGTTTGCCAAAACACTATAGAGGTGTTCTGCTGAAGGGGTGTCAGGACATTGATTAAGAAGCCTGTCAACAGCTCATTTGAGGAGGTCTCCCACTCCATCTGGAGCACCTTTCCCATGACTTGCTTCAAAAAGTGTCCACATCCCCCTTTTGAAACCTTGGTTCATCAGCTATGTACTGAAGAGGAAGGAGTTTCCCTTCTGTCTGTATTGCGTGTGTGGTCCATCACTGAAGAAATGCAACCTCGACAGAAGGATATGAGGCCTTGATCCAACATAGGGGACAAATGTGCGTAGATAGCAAGCGGCCTTTTCCTCTTTGATGCAGAAACGGTGCCAGAACAAATGAACAAATGTGATCTGCTGTCCCACCTAATTTTTTGCATTGTTTGCTTATGGTTTGATGTAAAGTGCATTGCCTGAATTTCTGCTGACAAGTTGCACGAGCAGATCTCCACAAAATCCACATGAATCAAGCGTTCTTGGTCACAGGGCTGTGCCGATGCACACAATACAGTGGTCATGTGATGCCTACTGCATAGTTGAGCATATTACCATCATTACAGCAATTTTTGCTTTGTTTTGTAGTTTTGCTGGCGAAACATGTGTGATGTGAGTTAGTGGATATGGAGTGCATATGTGTTCTATAAAACAGAAACACAACAATCATTGTTTCGTTGTCATCATTGACTGTTGTCTTCCATGTGCGCACTCCATATGAACTAAAGAGCGTCAAGCTTTTCGTCCAGAAAGTAGAGATTCTCATGAAGCTTGCAAAGACAGGTTTCTCTGCATGTAAGTGTTGGATTAACTACCCAGAAGGGACACATAAGACAGAATGATGAGTAGGAGAGGTTGGAATTACGACGTTCAGTGAGAAATTTCCTGTGGAGGTTTATCAGGGTCTGTGGTGATTGATTGTGCTTTACCTGTTGTCAAGCCGCTGTTTTCATCCCTTGTCAAGCGGGCAATGACACTTCATATAGCCTGAAGCTGGAGCGGTGTAGTGCTGAGTGAATTACTTCTTAAGGATCCTCCCACTTGTAATTTGTGACAGTATCTTCCCATGTGTTTCCTTTTTAATATTGACAAAGGTGTCCTTAATGTTGGCCGTGAGGGCACAGTGGACAAACAGTGATCTCCACACTTTGCCAGAAACATTTTGTAGCAGTTGCCTTGTTTCTGAGAGATTACAGCATCTCCTGAGCCGTTTGCATGGTTTGTGTGTTCTTTTTGCTTGCTGTGCAATTTTTTTCAGATTCCAAATTTCTCTCTGTAATTTTGAGTTTTCTCTCCTGACCTTTTCTGTTCCAGCTTTTTTTTCTGCCTGAAATATTAAACATGTACATTCCTTTACACATTAAAATATGTTTTAAACATAATCTACTGTGTTTATATGAATGGAGACCTTTACTTTTTCTCTGTTGAATACATAAACCTGTTCCTGTCTTGATATCATAAATCTCTACACTGCACTTTCTTTCTCTGCTTCTCTACTGTACTTTCCTCCAAAGGGCCCTCTTGCATCTTTTTTCTCTCTCACCCATCTCCACCACTGTTTTTGCCTTTCCTTATGTTCTTAGCTTGTGCCCAAAATTGGGGATGAATTTTGATTTTAATGTGTGCTTTCTCAGAAATGATAAAAATCCCGGTATGGCTGTTTTTGTTTGTAATTGTGGCTCTGAAGAACACAGTAAAACGTCTTAAAGCTGGACTGTGTCATTTGTCTGGTTTGACTGGAAACTAAATTACCGTCTAACAGAAACTGAAGAAAGTGAGAAAAAGGAAAAGGAAAGGAAAGAAAAAGGTCCATAGGAAGCCAATTTAGCCCTATCTGTTTTCTGTTAACTAACCTCGGTTTTGCTATAACATTACAGAGCTTGGTGATTCGAGCAGGAGGGAGATCTGAGTTTGTACAATCATAATAAATTACTCTAAGATTATACAGTAAAAAAGAATCAGGACATGGTAGATTCAGATTGGATTATAATCACAGATCTCATTGGTAATCATCCAAATTACAGCATGTCCTCATGTAATACTAAGTCGAATACGGTACCTGAACTATTACTATTAATATTATTATTATTATTATTAGTTGTAGTAGTAGTAGTAGTATTAATTGTAGCACTAGTATTTATTGCTTCTCTTTTCTACTTTATTTAATTGAGACATTCTACCAGACAGCGAATAAAACTTGCATTATTCAAAAATGCCAAACACTGAGAAGGCAGTTGATTTCTCTGAGTTGTTCTGTAAAGAAATCTGTCCTTCAATAGGTTCATTTAGTTTTATTCTTTAGTAAACACAAATTACAAATTCTGAAAAATGGACTCCTCAGCCAAATCTGAGCTACATCTTTTACTGTTTGGTTATGATAAATACTGTTTTTTCTAGGAAAAAACACCATTAAAAACATTTATCTTAAAACTAATTACAAACATGAAAATATGCATAAATTCTGCAAATAAATCCTATTTTACAACCGTTCCCATGTTTTTGTCATGTTCTGTCATGTTTAAATAAACACTACCTAAAAAGTTTGCAGTATGCCTATAAAGGTACGACTCAGAGGAACTGACATCATTTGACAAAGGCAGTAATGACATTGACTAAGGGTGTGTTATTGAAATGTGTGATTTTAAGCTTGTTTTTCCATGTTTTGTTTTTTTTTTGGTTTTTTTTGATGAGGACGAGCTAAAGGGTCAGGTTCAGTCACGCTAAAATATCTCAGAAAGGAATGAAATCGCTGTAAATCCAAAACATCTAAAAAGCTTTCTAAAACGTCTTGCTTGCTATGTTAATATGTTAGTATGCTAACTTGATAACAGGCTGAACCATGGCAGTTAAAGTGACTGACTGTCAGGCCCCGACACATCAGGCCCTGTCACGGCCCTGTGTTACAGGGCCTAACACACTTGTGGAAGGGCCTTACAAATAAATAGCATTGTTCCTTTCCGTTAACTTTATTGCATATAATTTGTATTATATGCACACCATAATAAACCATTATTTGAACAAATAGACATTGCACCATGAATTTGAAGCTTTTTTGCTTATAGACAAAAGTTTGTTCTCTATCAGTTGTGAATTAGGTCTTTATAATAAGCCTTTGGCAAATCTTTACCATATTATATCTAATATTTTATAACATTAAAAGCATAATAATAACACCTTTAGTCATTTGAGAAACTATGGATGAAGTGGTTGGTTAGTGTAGTGGGTAACACCTCTGTCTTCTATGCTGTAGACTGGGGTTCAATCCCCCCACCTGGGTAAAACACCCTACACTACACCAATAAGGGTCCTTGGGCAAGACTCCTAACACCACCTTGGCCTACCTGTGTAAAATGATCAAACCGTAAGTCGCTCTGGATAAGAGCGTCAGCCAAATGCCCTAAATGTTATTATTTTCTTTAACTGTGTAGATGAAGTCGGGGGTATATATTCACCGTTACATGTTTGTAAAAATCTCCTATGGAAAGGTAGTTTTTACAATTACATGACACATTTTTCTTACTTTCCACTACAGTCGACCACAACGTTGCTAATATGTCTTACAGGAATAATAAAAGCAGGTTAGAAACATAAGAACATGCGTTTTTTGTGTTAAATACATTTATTAGGAATCCAAATCATACAATGTATTTTATAAAAGCATTAATCCGCGCTGAGATGTCCTGCATATGACCCAGTGGTCAGATTCAGGAATAAGAACTTTTCTCCAACAGGATTTTGAAGTGGAAATGTAGGTGGACATGTTCCTGTGTCTGTCTTCATGCGAGGTGCTGCCAACCACACTCGCTGGACATGAGGTCTTGGTTCTGATTATTCTGACTGACCCTGATGGACTCATAACGGACCTCATTCACCGGTGTTATCCAGAGCTTTCTCTTACAGGTGTTCTCGAGAAAGGTCCTTAACTCGCATGTACTCTCTATTCTCACCTACCAACAAATCCCAAATGAAGGAAAATTGGAAATTTCTTCCTAAAACCGGTCGGTGACTGAGGCACAGTGTTCTTTGCTTCCACGCTGATGTACAGGCTTCACTGCTCGCTCACAAAGCTCGCTGTCTGTCGGGTCCCCAGCTGTTCGCGTTCTCCTGTGCCGATGAGGGGCTTCTCCGTCGCTCCTCGTTCCGCCTCCGCTCATTCCGATGGACTCAGCTCAGCAGGTTTCCGAGAAAGCCGTTCACTCTTCCAGTCAAAAGCGTCACTTATTTGATAAATCTGATTCCCATAAGTGTGAATAATGACATTTAGACCCACAAAGGGCTCGGCGTAGCCTTAGATGTCGTTTTGTAAGTGGGTGATCCTCAGAGCGCTGTGGGAAAAGCAGAACCACGTGCTTAAGTACAGCGAAAGTGAAAGTAACTTCGTGGGCGCCTGTTCTGTCTGCCTGCTCTGGACCCGTCACGTCTGAGTCACGATCTGAAGCGAGCCCACAGACGGGGACAGCCTTGTAGCCGCATGATTACACCGGCAAACCCAGTTTCCGTGACCTCTCAGAACAACGTGACGTGATTGTTTGTTTCTCTGATAAAATCAATGAACTCATATTCATTTCCCCCTTCAGCACGTTCCCGGACAGTTACATCATGTTGGCTTGACCACCCCCGGTGACACTGGGCCTCATTCACTGTTCTCAAGAAGAAAGTGAAGAATCTGACTTACTTTATTTGGGATTTTCTTCTTAGGTAAGAACAGAATCTACACTCAGGAGAATAATTATGCAGCTTAAGAAAAGTTCAATCTTTTCTTAGAACCTTTCTCAAGAACAAGTTTAAGCAAAAAGCTTTCGAAGATATTGGTGAATGAGGCCCGTTCATCTGCTCACCCACAGCATGTAACTGCATTTCATACTACTGGTGCTAAGATGCTCGTGCTCCACAAGGTACACAGGTGGCCAGTGCTTTGGGAACACAAAGCAAACCCACTGCAAGAACGGAGGGATATGAAATGCAGTGTATTCCTCAAAGTGACGGGCTGAAGATGGAATTGCAAAGCTAATTTCATTGGGAAGACAGAAACATTGTAGGCGTTTATTATATTACAAACCCGTTTTCAAAGTAGATAAAATGTAAATAAAAACAAGAGCAGTGATTGTAAATCGTTTCTACAGGTACTTTATTGAAAACAACACAAAGAACATACATTTAATGTTTTATCTCTGTTTATTTGGTCATCGTACATTCATTCCAATTTCAATGCCTCCAATACATTTCAAATCATTTGGGACAGGGGTGGAACAGTGTAGGAGTCGGAAGTTTGTGGAATAATCAAAAACATCTGTTTTGGAACTTTCCACATTTACACAGGTGAATAAGAGTTGCTGTCATGATTGGGTATAAAAAGGGAATTCAGAAAAGGCTCAGTCACCTCTTTGTGAAAAACTGTGTGAGCGAATAGTCCAGCAGTTTAAGAACGATGTTTCTCAGTGCACAATTGCTTAGAATTTAGGGATTCAAACCTCTACAGTCCATAACGTTACTAAAAGATTCAAGGAATCTGGAGAAATCTCAGTTCATAAAGGACAAGGCTATTGAAACCTCATGACTTTCAGTCCCCCAGCACTACATTAAAAACTGACATGCTTCTGTGATGAAAAGCAAAGCGGAAGCAATATATCAATAACATGCAGAAACGCCACCGACTTCTCTGAGCTAAAGCTCATCTGAGATAGTGGAAAGGTGCTGTGGTCTGTTGAGTCCACCTTTCAAATTGTTTTTGGAATGAACGAACATCATTTTCTCCAGGCCAAAGAGGAAAAGGAGATTCCCAACTGCACCCACTTCTGTGAAGGTACAGTAAATATTGGGGGGGTACATAATGTATGTATTTTGGAGCAACATATGCTGCTTCTGATTCCATATACAGATGATGTATCTGCTTGGCATCTCTGCCTGCCGCACCTCCTCCAGTGCATTTAGGGTCAGCTGCAGGGTCATCAACTGGTGCCACTGTTCATAGATGTTTCGCCCCCAGACCAGTACATCTTGTAATGGGGGGCAATGGGTTTGGATGTCTCCCCATCACCCCCTACAGCTGCCCTAATTGGGGTGTTGAACCCCAACTCCTATCCCTCCTCCATAGCCAGAGCCAGTAGCTTGCCTTCTCTGCCTCCTCAGCCAGTTCCTTGAAGGACTTCTTCAGGCTTGTCCCCATCATCCCGGCAGCATGGAGAAGCTGGATTGTGGATTTCCCCACAAACCCCTACAACCGACTTCCACCGGGTGGATGGTCACAATCCAGCCTCTCTCTCTGCACTCTGCTGCCAGATCAGAATAATTGAGCCGCTTGTGCTCATATGCCGCTGACATTCCCTGCTCCCATGGTACAGTAAGATTGATGATAAGGACCTTTTGGCAGCTGTGGACCACATCACTACATCTGATCTTAAAGTTGTCTGTGTGATCTTGGTTGGGAAGACAAGCTGAGTGCCCAGGTTTGCACGCATTTCCCATTTCTTTCCAGGAGTAAGCAGACATGTGTGTCTTCCCACCACTGTCTTCTGCGCTCCATCTCCTGGTCTGACAAATGGGATGTTTAGACGAGGGGAGTTGTTAGCCCTGACCCTGCATCGCTCCAGCTGCTCTGCCAACTTCCTTAGCACCTGATTGTGCCGTCATCTTAGGCGACCCTGTGTCAGAGCAATGTTGCATACAGATAGAATGTGTTGGAGGCCTGCGTTAACTTTACTGCACAGGGGGCACTTTTCCTCGCTTCCAAACCATTGGGAGAGGTTTCAGGGACATGGAAGGGTGTCATATACTACTCTCACCAGGAAGCTGAGTCACGACTGTGGAGTTCACCAGATGTCTGCCCAGGTTACTTCCTTGTTGATGGTGGCCTCCCAGGTCCATGCTTCCTGCTTGCCCTGGGACAGCTCCACTTGCGAGACCCATCCACGACTATGGTCTTCCTCTTCTCCCTTGTGGCTTTAGACCAGAGCTGCACAGGCTCTCCCAACCCAGCCCTGCCCAGCTGACTTGGGTTCTTCTCAGGACCTCCTTATGTTGCAGCCTGCTGATGGCTTGGCTCACCTCTTCCTGGGCCCTTCACTTGTGCCCTGTGCAGATGGTCACTCCAGCACCTTTCACTGCTTCATGTATTTAAAAAGAAATTAAATTAAAAGAAATTAAAATAGCACAGAAATATATATTATATATATTATTTTAATTTAATTTCTTTTTAAATGCATTTTTTCTTTGATAAAAAGAATATATATGTATATATATATATATATATATAATATATATATAATATATATATATATATATATATATATATACATACATTGCTCAAAAAAATAAAGGGAACACTTAAATAACACAATATAACTCCAAGTAAATCAAACTTCTGTGAAATCAAACTGTCTACGTAGGAAGCAACACTGATTCTGACAATCTATTTCACATGCTGTTGTGCAAATGGAATAGACAACAGGTGGAAATTATTGGCAATTAGCAAGACCACAGACTGTCCAGGAGTTGGCGGATGCTTTAGTCCAGGTCTGGGAGGAGATCCTTCAGGAGACCATCCGCCACCTCATCAGGAGCATCCCAGGCATTGTAGGGAGGTCATACAGGCACGTGGAGTCCACACACAATACTGAGCCTCATTTTGACTTGTTTTAAGGACATTACATCAAAGTTGGATCAGCCTGTCGTGTGTTTTTCCACTTTAATTTTGTGTGTGACTCCAAATCCAGGCTTCCATTGGTTAATAAATTTGATTTCCATTGATGATTTTTGTGTGATTTTATTGTCAGCACATTCAACTTTGTACAGAACAAAGTATTCAATGAGAATATTTCATTCATTCAGATCTAGGATGTGTTATTTGAGTGTTCCCTTTATTTTTTTGAGCAGTATATATATATATCACGTACTGGTTCACCCAAAAGCCATCTGGAAAAGGTGGGTTTTAAGACTAGCTTTGAACATAGCCAGGGTCGAACAAGCACGCAACTCGGAGGGGAGCTTGGGGCCAGCAACACTGAATGCCCTGTCACTAACAGTGCGCATCTTAGAGGGAGGAACTTTGAGCAAATATGAATCGGAGGAGCAAAGGGTACAAGCTGGAGAGTATAACTGAAACAGACTACCAAGGTAGGAGGGGGCAAGGCCATCCAAAGATTTAAAAACCAGCACAAGCAATTTGTATTGAACGTAATGCTGAACTGGGAGCCAATGCAGCTGTTTCAGAGTTGGACTGATACTCTAGTGTGAATGGAGTGGAGTCAAAGATCACTCATTTACATTTATGGCATTTGGCAGACGCTCTTATCCAGAGCGACTTACAGTTTGACCATTTTACACAGGTAGGCGAAGGTGGTGTTAGGAGTCTTGTCCAAGGACTCATATTGGTGTAGTGTAGGGTGCTTACCTAGGTGGGGATTGAATCCCTGTCTACAGCGTAGAAGGCAGAGGTGTTACCCACTACACTAACCAACCACACTAACCACACTAACCAACCATCACTCCCAAGTTTCTGTTCTGGGTCAAAGAACAGACAATATAACCAGAGACAGCAGTGTTGCTTATCTTTTTAACTGTAGCTGGAGAGGCAATTAACATGGCCTCTGACTTATTACTATTCAGACTCAGGAAGTTCTCAGTCATCCATGTCTTAACAGCAGCTAAACAATTAATCAACACAGAGGGTGGTAAACTGTGAGATGGTTTAGTATATATATATATATATATATATATATATATATATATATAGATCTGCA
Source organism: Pygocentrus nattereri (assembly GCF_015220715.1). Taxonomy (NCBI): domain Eukaryota; kingdom Metazoa; phylum Chordata; class Actinopteri; order Characiformes; family Serrasalmidae; genus Pygocentrus; species Pygocentrus nattereri. Next base: position 47,238,762 of record NC_051215.1, read on the forward strand.
CATCATCCACAAAACTATTAAACTGCAATCCATGTCACCTGATGATGTCACCAAGGGGGAGCACATACAGTATAAAGAGCAAAGGGCCAAGAATTGACCCCTGAGGGACACCACATGAGGGAGCTCGATTCAGATCTATTACCTCCAATAGAGACAAACTGCTGCCTGTCTGCTAGATACGACCAAAACCAGGCAAGTGCAGTACCAGATATGCCAATTAAATTTTGAATCCGATCTAGTAGCATTATTATTAGAATTATGATACTTTTTTTAATCCCACAAACGGGGAAATTCCACCTCCGCATTTAACCCGTCTGTGAAGTGAAACACCACATACGCACTAGTGAATACATACACACTAGGGGGCAGTGAGCACACTTGCCTGGAGGAGTGGGCAGCCCTATCCACGGCGCCAGGGGAGCAATTGGGGGTTAGGTGTCTTGCTCAAGGACACCTCAGTCATGGATTGTTGGCACTGGGGATCGAACCGGCGACCTTACGTTCACAGGGCCAGTTCCCAACCTCCAACCCACGTCTGCCCCCTAACACTGTACACCACATACCGTATCAAAAGCAATAGAACAAGCAAGTTCAACAAACCCTTAACAGCTGCTAGCAGGAGATCATTCTCCACCCTAACAAATGCAGTTTCACTGCTGTGATTCTTTCCAAAACCAGACTGGAAAACCTCAAACAGGTCACTGAATTCAATATGGTCTGTTAACTGGACTGCTACCATCCGTTCAAGTATTTTAGTGAGAAATGGGAGATTAGAGATTGGGCTGTAATTTGCTAAATTCTCAGGATCTAAACCAGTCTTCTTGATTACTGGCACAATGGCAGCCAATTTCAAACAAGCTGGGACAAAACCTGAACTGAGTGATGCATTGAGAACCTGAGCAATGAGAGGACAAATTGAAGCATGACAAGCTTTCAGTGTGTTGGCATGGAGTCCAGTTGGCACAGTTCACGCACAGTATTAAAAGTGGAAAAGCAACTGCCGTTAAATCGAAAAGACGGAGGCTGGAAATCCAATGAAGCTAAAATAGGCTGAAATTGAGAGTATATTTAATAAATTTTTTGATGGAAAAAAAAGCCATAAACCGAGAGCAAATTTCTGTTGATGGGGCCAAAGGGAAGCATTTCACAGGACATAGTAACTAACAGTAGAAAAGAGAGCTGTAGAACAACCATGTGTGCCATGGATGATTTTTGAATAATTTTAGCTTTCATCAATTCCTCCTTATAGCTAAAAATATGGTCTCTGTAAGCAAGGGGATGGTAACTGTAAGCAGTTCTGTTCCAACGGCGCTCAAGCTGACGACCAGCAGCTTTCAGTTTGCGTAGTTCTGGTGTGTACCAAGGAGCAGGATGTGAGGACAGGAGGACTAACGTTTTATAGATTTCTAAAAGTGAACTGGCGTGGATCGTGCTGCCCTCGCTGGTGACATGGTGAAAGAAGATCAAAGAAAACAGCCTTATGATCAGATACGAATAGAGCAATGCCATGCAAATTAGTGGGAGAAATGCCAGTAGAACAACCCATATCCAAGAAAGTCCACGTTCTGAGTGAGGTTGAAACACTGAAGCAAATTTAAAAATTCAGTGGCAAATGAACAATTACTAGAATCAACATGAATATTAAAATCACCAAGCAGCAGCATGTCAGAGTACATAGGACTGAGTGAGGTGAGTAACTCAGAAAGCTCAGAAATGAAAACAGAAGATACTTTAGGTGGACGATAGACAAGCAGAATCAGTAAAGGTCTAGCAGCAGAAATAAGCACAGCTAGGCATTCAAATGCTGTCACATGAGGAACTGGAACAGTTTTTACTCTCTGCTTGGACCTATGTACCACAGCAAGTTCTCCATCACGGCCGGTTAAACATGGTTGGTCCACATATTGATAGTGAGCAGGTAGAATTTGGTTCAATATTATGTTCTAAAATAACATCAGTGTCACGATTGGCCCCTCCAAGTCCTGTCCATGTGCTTTTTGTTTACTTTTTCATCCATGTGTTTTCTGAATGAGTACCTGATCGTCATGATGCGTCCGCTGTGATAGTTGCAGCCGTCACTGCCCAGCAGCCAAACCCACATTGAATTGCAGTTCTACAGTCATAGACTGTAGTCCATCTGTTTCTCTAAAACTTTGTTACCCCCTTTTACCTTTTTCTTCAATGGTCAGGACCCCCATGGACTCTCACAGAGCAGGTGCTATTTGGGTGGTGGATCATCCTCAGCACTGCAGTAACACTGATGTGGTGGTGGTGTGCTAGTGTGTGTTGCACTGGTCTAAATGGACCAGACACAGCAGTGCTGCTGGAGTTTTTAAACACCTTAGTGTCGAGAATAGTCCAGAAATGAAAAATATGCAGCCAACAGCATCCTGTGACCACTGCAGCAGATGAGCCATCGACTCTGACTTTACATCTACAAGGTAGGAGTGTCTAATAGAGAGGACAGTGAGTGGACAGAATGTTTGTCAATATAGTAAGTGGCTGATAAAAACAGACAATGAGCATAAAAACAAGGAGGTAGTCATAATATTAATATATATATATATATATATATTTATATATATATATATATATATATATATATATATATATATAAAACTGCAAATATTTTATTATATCTTTTGTGGTAAGTGGTCAGTGTGCAGCTTGTATAGCAGTGCAGATTTACTGTCCTCTGAAAAGAACTCAACACACAGACATTAATGTCTAAATAGCTGGCAAAACAAGTGAGTCCACCTCACAGTGAACATGTCCAAATTTTACCCAATTGTATCATCATCCCTCCCTGGTGTCACGTGCAATTCACTCATACTGGCCACTGGATATTCAACATAGCACCTCATGGCAAAGAACTCTGGACGTGAGAAATATAATTGTAGCTCTCTACAAAGACGGCCTAGGCTATAAGAAGCTTGCTAGCACCTTAAACTGAGCTATAGCACGGTGGCCAAGGTCATACAGCGGTTTTCCAGGACAGGTTCCACTAGGAACAGGCCTCGCCAGGGTCGCCCACAGAGATTCACGTGTTCAGCCTCATATCCAGAGGTTGGCTTAAAAAAAATAGACGCATGAGTGCTGCCAGCATTGCTGCAGAGATTGAAGAAGAGGTCAGCCTGTCAGTGCTCAGACACAATAATGACCCCAAACACACCTCCAAGATGACAACTGCCCTGCTGAAGGTAAAGGTGATCAACTGGCCAAGAATGTCTCCAGACGTAAACCCAATTATGCACCTGTGGGGCATCTTCCAGTGGAAGAAGAAGGAGCACAAGGTGTCTAACACCCACCAGCTGCGTGATGTCATCATGGAGGAGTGGAAGAAGATTCCAGTAGCAGCCTGTGCAGCTCTGGTGAATTCCATGCCCAAGATGGTTAAGGCAGTGCTAGATAATAATGATGGTCACACAGAATATTGACACTTTGAGCCCAGTGTGGACACGTTCACTGTGAGGTGTTGCCAACTATTTAGACATTAATGTCTGTGTGTTGAGTTCTTTTCAGAGGACAGTAAATCTGCACTGCTGTACAAGCTGCACACTGACCACTTTAACTTATATCCAAGTTCCATTTCTATAGTGTCGTCCCATGAAAAACATAACATATTTGCAGAAATGTGAGGGGTGTACTCACTTTTGTGAGATTGTGTGTGCGTGTGTATACATAGATATATAGGTATATATATATATATATATATATATATATATATATATATATAATATCCAGACACACACACACACACACACACACACACACACACACACACACACACACACATATATATATATATATATATATATATATATATATATATGTATATATGTGTGTGTGTGTGTGTGTGTGTGTGTGTGTGTGTGTGTGTGTGTGTGTGTGTGTATATATATATATATATATATATATGTATATGTATATGTATATGTAAGCATATAATGACTATGATAGGAGATGCTTGAATGTTTTTACTGCTTACGTTTGTGCACAAACATTTGACTGACAGCCAATTGGGTCAGACTCTGAAGATGAATTCCCAAACTGCCCGTTGGTACGTGTGGATCTGGAGAATGACCTGCTGGCTGTGCAGCGATTGAACGGACCTCGCTTAGTCAATCTCAATCAATCAATCAATCAATAAGTCAATTAGTAGAAACATTCAAATCTTTATACTTATTTTAGTTAAACTGATTTTAGTTAAAGTCAAAGGGCTTTGCAAATCTTTGTTTTTATTAACATTTTTTTCTGTTGTCTTAACTTGGAACTGTGTTTGTAAACTGGCAATTTATGATATGTTAATCAATTTAAATGCATCATTATGTCCAGTAGGTTCCTTTCGGGTAACCAAATAATGCTTTATGTAATATTTAATACATATAGACATCTGTTATAACTGTATGAACGACATATCTATATGGATAATCTAGGTCATTACATCCGTATGTATAGGTAATGACACGGAGTGGCTGTTCAGCAAATTCTAGATTTAAACTGCAAGTAGTTTAAAATAGTGCTCCACATAAGTCTGTGATAAAAACTGAAGTAAGATGTCTGGATAAAGCACAACAGAAGTGAGTGTAAAGGACAAAATGCAAACACCTTGTGGCCTGAACGAAGTGAGTCAGTTCCTATGTATTCATAAAAGCAGAAGGACTAAAACCTAACAAAAGGAGAAATGTGTTATAAAAACACAATGTAAATATTAGTCGTACCTGAATGCTGCAAGACTTAGAACTAGCTCATCCCAAATACCTGGTGGGCAAAAAAGATAATGAGTCATATACAGTCTCACACACACACATACTCACAAATATGTGTGTACATGTGTGAGTGAGAACTGTGAGTATTGCATTTCAGAATAGTAGCCAAGAGCCCCACAAATGGTCCAAAGTTAGGCAAGAGTTCCTCAGAAACAAGCCCCCGAGGTGTCTGTATGGAGAGGTGCCCTGCTCTCCAGTGTATATATAGAGTAGGCATAATGGAGGATGAATTGCAGCAGGAGAACCTGCAGGTAGGAACCATCATTCCAGAAGGCTTCCGAACTTCCCATTACTGACACTCAGAAGAGACAAGTAAGTGTCTGTATAAGTAAACTCTCGATTCTTTTATTCCTGAGTTTTGATCATTATGATGCACTGTGTTATCACTATACTAAACCACGCTTTTCTTCTTTTGTTCATTTATTTGATATATTTGCAGTGGTTTTTACAGTATACATGTTCCTGCTGCTGACCGTGGTATGGCCAGTCTCATCTATGTCGCTTTTTTGCCAAAACATGAGGAGGCAGACTGAGAACATCCTGAACTCTCTGCAGACCATTAGGAGCGCAACTGACGGGGCAAACCCAGCTGACGTAAAGCTGACCAAAGTAGCAGAGGACAGGTCCATTTTAAATGCGGAACAAATGGTAGGCATTCAAATACGCAAAAAGCAACTCGTAATATTAATAATGACTAATGAATCGAAATGGGTACTTTCAACACATGGGAATTTTTCTTAATCTTAATGTTCCATGTCCAAAGTCCTGCTATTCAGTAACTTAATGGAAAAACAAACCAAACTATTGTACTATTAAGTTATAGCAGTGAGTAATAAAAGTCTGGAGAGTCCATAAATGTTGCTAAGGTAGGGCTGTCCCTTCTATCAACAGACTTTCACTGCTATTGCTGTCATTGGACATTCCAAAGTACTTTTGAAGATTTTTAAAGATTTTAGCTCGTTAGACTTAAAATCATAATTGACATGAAGCCTCTGTGGCCAAAAATGTAATTTTCCCATTTTGTTTTCCATAATATTAAATTCTATGACTGTCTTTTCATTCTGCTCCTGTCCCTCAATTCAAGTGTGGACTTGCACAGAAACTAACCAACTACCAGGCGTGTGACCTCAACCTGTCCACAGAAATCAAAAAGAAGGTGAACTACACCAAAATAGAAACGAAAGGATTGGTGGATAATATGCAGGTAAGAACTGCAGACGAATTCTTCTTGCAAGAGAATGAACAAAGGCCTATTTAAGTTTAATCGGTGATAAAATTGTTTCCGCAGATGAACTCCAAGAATTTCAACTGCGTCCTGTCATCTCCCGTCTGTCCTACAAGTTCGAGTCTGTCTCTGTGGAATAAGATTAATTTTCTGGTGGACTCATGGTTTCAGGACGTTGCAGCGTATTCAAACGCTCTTCAGAGTGTGTGTTCTAATCCTACTGAAAAACCATCTCTACTATAATAACCATCTAATGCATTTCCAATCCCTGCAATGTCTACAACTGGACGTTTCACTACAGCCCTTCATACCTAAAAGTAATTTTATTTTGTCGCATTCATTTTTAAAATGTCTGTATTTACTATTTATTTTGACATTTTTACCTACATTTTGTTAAACATGTTCTATTAACTTGTTTAAGTAACTTGAAACCACTCAACTAACTGTTCTGCTTTCAAATGGGACTTGTAAAACGGCACACCTACAACTTTTGTATTGAGAGAATTTATGAATTTATTTATTGCAAGAACAGGGCTGACAATTTAAGGATGAACTGGAAAGGGCATTTCTTTTCACTGACATTAAAATAAAGAGTTTTAAGTGAACTGTAACTGTTTATTTCCATTCCATGAAGCATTTTTCACGTTTCTCCATCAATGAAACAGCAGTAAAGTGACATATGGTATAAATTACATCAATAAGAAAAAACTACAAAAGTCACTTCCTTCGTAAAAACAAACAAACAAAAAAAAATCAAAAATAAAATGTGAAATGTATATGAAAATTATGAGTTTCTTTCTTCGATTTATCGTGTTTTCTTACATATTTTACTATTTTTGCACACTGGTTTCCAATGAAAAATAGAACACATGAACACACAACAAATTGTAACATTGGGGATGAAAAGGATGACTGCAAAAAAGGAGAAGAGAGGGAAAGACAGTATGCTCTCCGTTTCCCTTTCTTGGTGCTTTATACGTGTTCTAGAATTTCTCGCTGCAGGCTTCCTTTTACTTTTCCATTCTGCAAATCCTTCTAGTGTAAAAAGAAGGGACAAATGACTCTACGTTACAGACAAAACAACTACCTGGGGGCACAACTGGAGAACTAAAAGCCGTCACAATGATAAGAACAACATGAATAAATACAATAACAGTAATGTGATGCAATACTACTAAAGAAAATGACTCAAAAGTTGTGCAAGTTGAAGACAGTAAACAGCTCTTTCATAAGTAATAAAAGACAAAAACGAGCAAGAGAACAAAATGCACGGCGGTGCTTTAGCTGCTGGGCGAGCGGACCAGCTCTCGAGCAGCAACATGCCTGACCAGGCTGGGCTTGGTTTTCCAAAAATTACTTTGATGATTTTTTTTTCCCAAAAATGATCTGCCACCATGAGAGACTGGCTATGACGATCACGGGAGAGTTACCGCCACCCTTTAAGTAAATGCCTATGATGATCATAACAGAGGTCACAGACTTTGTGTAATAGTGTTTTTGGGAAACTCAGCTGTGACCTTTGAAAAGATGCGTTGTCATTCCATCCACTGCAGTGAGGAATCATCCATCAGCCGAATTACGAATGCAGGAAGCAGTTACGTTTGTATGTCTGTAGGTAAGTATACCTGTGGAACAGTGATTAAGAGAAATTAATCTGTGCTGTCTGTCTGAAAATATGATAAAGGGCATGTGAAATTAGACAAACTGAAAGACAGTTGTGGAATGTTGTGACATGAATGAAAGTTTGTAGTGTGAGGCTTACAAATGGACTTTCTCCTGATCTGCAGAAACTGATGGAATACAAAGCACCAAAAAATAAATCTACCTTGAAAAAAACTGCTATTTAAGACTGCTGACAATGTTAACAGTGGAATAAAACAACCGTTACATCCAGCTGAATGAGACTACTTGGAAAACTCTGCGCCATTTACGTCATCTTTACCACTGAGAGAATATGATCAAGTATTGATACTCTCTTTCTGCTATTCCTTATACGGATGCCTCTGACCATTACTCTCTGACTTGCACCAGATATTAATGGTGCCAAATTCCGTAACATCCCTTAAAATGCAGGCAAACTATTAAAAACAATCATAAAACAAAAAGTAACATAAGACAGTACTTTTTAATGTTTACTGACAAGCTGTCCACGAATGTGCTGTATTGCCTATGAGTGTAACCATTTCGATCGTACTGTACGCACAACTGTTAACCTAGGAAAGGACATTTAAATGCCATGTTCCCAACTTCAGCAAACGTCCAAAAGCAGGCATGAGAACACTTCTGAACTTCTGACAGCTCTGAAAAGGACATGGTGCTGAAGCTGAAGAGCAAAAGCAAAAGAAACACTCAAAATTCCACAAAAATGAAGACAGAATTTGACAGTTGCCTTTCCTCTCTTTTTTTTCCCTGTCTGCTCTAATCATCCCTGATTGTCCAGGTTCATTTCTTCTTCCCTTTCGTTTTCCCTTTTTTGCTTGTTTATTTCTTTTATGTTCTTTTTGCATTCTTTGCTCTTTCCCTCAGCGCCGAAAAGGTGGTTGCGCTCCTCGCTCAAACAGCAACTCTCACCAAGCAAAAATGATGGTTATCTCTCTCTCTTTCTCTCATGCTCTCACTCACTCTCACGCACTCATTCCCTTTCTTGTTCTCTACTCCCAGAAGATGTTGGTGATATCTGAGTCCAGGCTGTAGATCCAAGCTAACAGGGGAGCAGAGATTAACACAAATGCCCAAGACACCCCCTTCAGGGCCCGACGTGTCTTCCCAAGCAAACCCCCGAATCCCCCGCCATCACCGTGGAGACGATGCAACCTGTCTTCCTCCTCCTGCTCCAAATCGCTTCCTGGCTCAATGTAGTTCCTGGCCAAGAATTTGAGCGCTTCGTCCATCAGGATGACCGGCAGGGACATCTTCAGGACAGTCACCCACTGTGGCCAGGACAACGGTCGGATCTGGAATATCACCTGCATGCACACAGATTCAAACAAATGATCAGACACCACAGTGCTTTTCACCACATTCACCACAAGCTTATTTTACCAGCATTGCGTCACTGTCCACAAACCTCCAGTAATTCTTTTACACCAATAATCATATGAAAGGAGGTCTATCATATCTAGTTGCATATAAACACCAATAGCAAACACTTTATGCCCCTTTTACACTTATTTTGCATTTTACAGTTTTATTGGCAAGAGTACTGATGTTAAACAACATGCTAAAGCTGCACTATGTAACATTTGGTTTCCATGGAAACGGCTAACAAACAGCAGTCACCTTGGCCGCACAGTGGTTTATATACTGTGTTCAGTCTCATAACTATTCTATAATTGCTCTGTAATTTTGACCCTCATTAACTCTGCAGCAAAATCTCTTTGTCTCACACTTTCATTTTCTTGCCCCCACATTTGTAATACTTTCTGAACAAAACAATAAACCCAAACTCTACTGAGATTTCTTAAGGTTTGTTGTAATAAAAGCTGCAAATAATAAGGTCACACCATTTTATGGTAATGCTGAAAATTTGGGGGGGATTTGCAGACCTCTCTGACATGAAATGTGCAACTGCATACAACATTCAGAAGAACATTCAGTAACGTCAGATGTACTTTGGACCCCCTCACCAAGTGGAGGAACCTGACACTGAGACCTAAATATCACGTTGGACCTTCTTTTTGAGTCTGTGCAAAATGTAAAGATCCAAAAAGCCCTGCAAAATCCAACCTGGTGCTTCTGACTTTTGAATTGTTATTTTAGGCAGTACAGGGTAACTAAAACCAGCTGCACGCACATCACGTTACTAACTCAGTGATGCTACTTTATTATAGCTTTAAATTGGACCGTTTCTCAGTGTTTATAGAGGTCCACACCTATTTAAGTTAAAAGTACATATTATGTTGTGTGTGTGTTGGAACCATTCAGACATGTTACAAGGAAATGATCCATGTGAAATGAAGTGGACATACAGAAACTGACTTATAGACACTAATTAAACAATTAGGCATGGGGTATCAACAAACCACATTTGTACACCACTGTGCATAAGAACATTTACCATGAAGGCAAATGCTGGGAAGCCCCTCAGTCCTCAGTGACGACCTTTAATAATGACAAAGTTTAATCAACTCCTTGCAAGAGTACAGTCCACACAATCTCCTATAATAGTGGGCTCTGATTTTTAGAAATAGTTTTTATTTCAGGCGTAAAAACAACTTCAAACTCAGCACTAATCAACACATATTTTTTTTTACACTGTAAAATCTGCTGTGTACCCAGCCAGAAGCTGGCACTGTGACGAAGCAGCTTTGAAATTTGAGGGGGCAATCCCTCCTTCGCTGCAGGCAGTTATGTTTTCACTTGTCTCTGGCTGTATAATACGTCATCGCTCTGATGCAAATGCCATGCACTTATAAAGTGGCGGCCAAACCAGACAACAGTTTGATTACAGACACACACGCACACACACCCACCACGGCAATCAAATGACGGTATAACGCGTGTTTCCGTCATTTATGCAACTAATACAATGCATGGAACATTAACGCGCAACACTGATTAGGATTTCCGCAAGGTTCACATGGAAAAGTCCAATTATTTACTCATACAGCTCATGAATCAATCACTTGGACTGGATTTACAAGAGCACTTCACCTCTGCAGCACAACTAAACATGTGCATTAAGGTTAACCCCATAATGTCTCATCTGGATTTCATTCAATAAAGACCCCTTTAACTCCTTTAAATCTGCCAACAGATTAGTTGGCCATAGTAAAAGAGGAGCTGTCTGTGTGCTCCCGTGTTTTCTATCACTATAAACGAAGAACCATGCAGCCTTTATTGTTGGATGCAGAGTTTCTGACAAAATATGCATGCACCTTCAGAATGGACTTTTGGTCTCTAAGGAAACTCGTATTACTGATATATACAGAATAAAAGGCTTGTGGAGAATGGTCCTATGCATTTGTTTGCTTCATCGAACAAAATAATTAAAAGAATGTTTTGGCTTGATTAGATCATATTCTGCGCATACAAAAATCTGAAAACAAATCACATTATGAAACCTTTCAGACTGAACAGCCCAACATGTCTCTTTTAGCCCATCAAAATATGCAGGAGAGTAGTTATAACATGTGTTAAAACATCTGGCCATAGTAAAATAGATCAGCATGTGGAACTAGACCTCTCTTTATGCTATTGTGTTTTATATCCCGATATAAAAGAATATAGAGTGAGATACAATGGGGTCAAAGTAATTTTTTTTTTTTGAACTTGGAAAAAAAATTAAAAACAAAGAAAATGTATCATAACTATACAGCTATGATAATTCCCAATTTCTTCTATTTTCAGATGTCAGACTTAAACGTTTCAGATCACCAAACTACTTGCAATATTAGACGAAGATGACCAAAAACAAAATGCTGTTTTAAATGATAATTTCAGACAAAAAGAAAACAGTAAAGACAAATTGCTGTTTGTTTACTGAAGAAAAAATGCTGTTCAGCCCCCTTAGCTACTAAATCAACCAATTCACCAAATTCAATTTACTATTGGGTTCAATTTTATTAGTCATATCCAGGCACAATGACTGCCAGACCTGTTAAATCTAAAAATCACTTAAATAGAATCTAACTGGCAAAGTGAAGCAATACAGAAGGTCTCAAAAAGCAAGATGTGATGCCACGTTTTAAAGAGATTCAAATACACATACAAAGCAAAGACACTGAAATCTCCCGGTCAAAGAGTTACAAAGCCAATGCCGAGACCCTTGGACTGCAGCAAACCACAGTGAGAGCCATTATCTCAAGTCTTTTGAGATAATGCTCTGTGGACTGACATGTCAAAGGTGGCACTTTTTGGAAGACATGGGTCCTGTTACATCTGGCGTAAAGCTGACACTGCATTTTAATATAAGAACATCATACCAAACATGGTGCTGGTAGTATGATGGTCTGGGGCTGCTTTGCTTCTGCAGGACCTGGACAATTTGTCATAATTGACAGAACCATGAATTCTGCTCTCTATCAAAAAATCCTGCTAGAGAACATCCACCTGTCAGTTTGTTACCTAAAGCTCAAGCACAGTTGGGTTATACGAAAGGAAAATGATCCAAAGCACACAAGCAAGTCCACTTTTTAACGGCTCAAACGAAACAAATTTAAGATTCTGGAGTGGCTAAGTCGAAGTCCTGAGTGATATAAAAGACTCACTGCAAGTTTTCACAAATGTTTGATTGCATTTGTTACTGCCAAGGGTGGCACAACCAGTTCTTCGGTTTTGGGGGAAATAACTTTTTCACATTGGTGTTATAGGATTTGAATCCATCTTTATCTTCAATAAATGCAATGATCATTTAAAAGCTGCATTTTGTGTTTACTCATGTTGTCTTTATCTTACAGTATCTCAGTAAAAATACAGTAAAAATGAGTGCACCCCTCACATTTCTGCAAATATTTTATTCTATCTTTTCATGGGACGACACTATAGAAATGAAACTTGGATATAACTTAGAGTAGTCAGTGTTCAACTTGTATAGCAGTGCAGATTTACTGTCCTCTGAAAAGAACTCAACACACAGTCATTAATAGCTGGCAACACAAGTGAGTCCACCTCACCGTGAACAAATTGTGCCCAATTGTGTCGTCGTCCCTCCCTGGTGTCATGTGACTCATTAGAGTTACAAGGTTCCAGGTGTGAATGGGGAGCAGGGCTGCTAAATTTGGTGCTTTGGTTGCAATCATCTCATACTGACCACTGGATATTCAACACGACACCTCATGGCAAAGAACTCTGGATGTGAGAAATAGAATTATTGCTCTCCACAAAGACGGCCTAGGCTATAAGAAGACTGCTAACGCCTTAAACGGAGCTATAGCACGGTGGCCAAGGTCACACAAGATCATGACAATTTTTACTCATTTCCTCCCCAGTTTAGTCAGAGTGGATTCGAACCCAGAGGCTACAACAGTTGCGCCACTCAGAAACCATGACCAACCACTTAACCGTCCTGTGTAATAGTTCCTCATGCTCAGACAAAGAGCACTGTCTGGCCACATGGACCACTGTTTTGAAGATATTCACATTTAATGAGAACATGCACACAATACAGTGGTCACTAAATATGCGCATATGTGTTTTTTAGTATAGAGTATTTCTTTGAAATTGTTACACTATAATAAGAACACACTTACAGGCAGTGGGTCGACATATAGGATAAGGAAATGTAGAGCCATGGAGAGACAGATAGCTCCCACCAGCCATGGGTTGGACCAGGGAGGCATCTTCAGAAGAGACTGGTTCTCCGAGAGGCTAAAACACAAACACATTATCTTTTAAGCAACACTTCAAAACATTTATAATTCCTACACACTGATGGATAAACTCCAGCCAAAACTACGGTGATGCTATTAATGTTTTCAACTGAGGACAACATGCCATCGTTCACTGGTTCAGTCTAGAGATTTTGGATTTATTTATTTAATTTAATGTTTCATAAAAAAATCCATGCTCTCTGTTCTTTCGTAGTTTTTGTCGCTTGACAGAACAAAAAATCTATTTCAACCCAATGAGAAATGACGAGATGCACACATTTAGAATAGTCTATTAATATTAATTTCTAATTATTTTTATTTTGCATGCGTGTGAAAGGTCACACTGCTAGGACAGATCGGTTGTAGTTTTTAGTCATGTTAATTTTAGGGGTAACTCGGGCAGAAAGTTCACCTACTTCATTTGTTTTAACGTTACTATTAAGCTAAATGGAGGATGAACTCTTCAGATCTTAAGCCACAAAAAGCTTCAGTGAAACCAGAGCAGGATTCAATCACAGATGCTTGCTGTAGCTGTCAGGCAGGGTGAGATTACAGGACAAAGAAACATACCCAATTTATCATGTGACACTTTCATATTAATATAATTTGAATTAACAACAAACTCTAAATGTAGGTATTCTGACAAAAACTTGTGTAGCTACAGTTTCTCATTATGGCATTTCTGCCAACATCCTTGTCAACATCCAGAAAACTCTTCACAACAGAAAGATATAGCAAAAGTCATAAATCATAAGTCACAAATACAAGATTTGTACAATAAAATGTAATATTATGCATGGGAATGTCCTACTGCTTCTCATAGTAATTATCATCCAACACCTGATTTGGCTAAATCAGTCCTTAATGATCCTTAATGAAATTAAGAATGTTGGTGGGGAAATTTTTCCATAAATGGCAACCCTTTATTTGCTATTTCAGTAATATGGAGATCCTACCCGATTGAATATGTGCTTGTTTTTGTGTTTACATTGTATAAATAACTAGCACTATGTGTGCTGGTCATGTTGAGCTGAGGTGGGGGCGTTGGTGGGGGGGTGGGGTGGTTTTTGTTTAATACACGGTATTTTGTAATTCATTTAATTATTTTACCCTTCGTTGTTATCAAGGGTTTTTTTATTTTTTATTTCATTTATTTATTTTTTTGGGTAGTTTTGTTGTTCTGTGTGTATGTGACCGTGTACATATACATATGTTTCAAAAAGGGGGACAATGGGAATTGGTGAATTGTATTTTTGTGATTGGAAGTATTGTATTTTTCCAATTCCAATTCCAAAAAAAAAAAAAAAATGCTGGTGGGGGATTTGAACATCTGTTCAATGGCGGGGGGCACTGAAGATAAATCTGCGTTCTTTTAACCAGCTCATAATATACATTTTTTAATAGGAAACTAATGTTTTTATTTTTTCATCTAATGTTATACAGTATTTTGTTCATACTGTCAACAACCTGCCAAAAAATCCAAAAATATGCACATACATATGTGTGTATATGTGTGTGTGTGTATATATATATATATATATATATATATATATATATATATATATATATATATATATATATAAAATCACATACAGACTGTGTGACAATGAATTTTGATTTGATTTGATTTGATATTTGATGCTTACAATCTAATAATTTTCACTAATTATAAGCAATATGGCTGCTGGGTGAAGTTTACCACTAAATGTAAAGTGTATATGTAAAATGTTAAATGTATACTGTAAGCATATATAAAAGATAAAAACACAACATTTTGCAACTGGAGTAAAAAGTGTGGTTTGAGTTGTTCATCTTGTGGCTGTGAGTTCAAAGCCAAACCGTAACCACAGCTGCTATTATCTCTGACAGGTAATAAAACAGGTAAGAATGGATGGTTTTATTTAAGCAGCTGATCCTTCTACAATTATGTTCAGTGCTATCTGAGGTAAATGATTAACGTGCCAGGCTGTCAAGCTTAAACCCAGAAAATGCACAGGCTCAGGTCACAGTAGTTCAAAACACATGTAAACACATGTTTTTTTTTTGATAAAAAAATCAAGTTAGCATGAACATGCCTTTCAAATCTACTGATAGAGTTCACTTAAATTTGTCTGATATTTAAATATTAAGATATTAAATATTTGTGCATATTTGTGAATGAATATCAGAAAGCTAGCCTGACTAAATTTAAGAATAAATATATTTGCTGTTTTCAGAAGCAGTCAGTAGATATTTTTAGTCCAAAAAACTTTCCATGAGTCACTACTGTTTTTTTTTATTTTGACCCACTTGAATAAAGCTAGAGTCATCCTGATTCACAGAAATTACTATACTATACATACTATACACATTCATGTATGTAAACAATGTGAGATGACGTTAATTATACAATGTTTCTCACAGCACTTGTAAAAAACGGCACTTTTGCCACTAGTCAGTTTGTGAAAGTTTGCCCTGCTAGTTCTGTCAGTCAGACGGAGAGTTTTCATGCAGTTTTGGTTTACAAATCATAGACTTTGTCCTAACAGAATGGTCTGTCCAAAAAAAACCAGGGCGAGTCACTGAAAAACAAGCTTTTTTAAATTGCACAGTGTTTGTCTGGCTTTAGATCCCATTCAACTACAGCTCAACCAGCCAAACAGACGACTCATAAAACTCCACACGTAAACTATGGATCATATTTTCCTCAGAGCTGTGCAGAAGCATTTTTATTACAAAGCCTACTTTCCTCCTACTGCAGCGCTACTTGATACAAATTCATTAATGTAGCTTAGTTAGCTAATGCACTTCATTCAAAAATAGATTTTAATGAATGATTTCATTTTTAAGGTACATTGCACTGATTTAGACTAACCACTACTTAATTCTAAGTAGGTGCCGCAGTCTAGTACTGGACTCAGTATTAACAAATGTTAAAAATATGTATTAAGTACTCTGTCAGAAAAAATGGCACTGATGCATGACTACACAACAGCAAGCCAGGCCTTCTCAACCTCTGTCTATGCCTGATCTCAAAAATGCTCTTTTGACCAAATGGGCACAAATTCCCACTGCACAATTAGAGAGGGCCTCTTTCAGAAGAGTGGAGGCTGCTGTAGCCTAAAAGGGGGTGAACTCCATATTATAGCCCATGGTTTTGGAATGGGATGTCCAACAGGCTCAAATAAGTCTGACGGTCAGGTGTGCACACACCTTTAACCATATCATTTAATATTTCATATATTTTTTCCCCCCAATATGTAAACTTCAGGAAATGAAGAATAATTGTGCAGTAAAAATGTGCAGAACTGTGTTATTTGTGGAGGATGTGTGCTTATTTTCACTCAGAAAATGAACAAAACTCGTAGTTTGAAAATGAACAAAATGTGCCTTTAGAACACGACACTATATGTGCTGATGTGCATTTCAAGAAATGGGCTTTTTCTTCACAGATGTGGTCCGTAAGCCAACAGCACAACCTACTGAAAAAATAATGCATTTACAACAAGGATTTTATCCCAGCACAACTTCCACTACTACTGCACTCGTTTTTAGTGGCTCAGTCATTTTCCTTCCTTCCATTTCATGATCTTTCATCTGCAGCTGCAGGAAAGGCTTGAGCCATGAGAAACTGAATTACATTATTCTGCCTTTTAATGTATGATCACATATGATGTGTTTAATGAAGAGCCAGCCATCAAGCTGAAGCATTAACTGCTGTAAAGAATCTGAAAGTCACTGAATTTGTTTTTCAGTGTTTCAATAACAGATGAATTTAATAATTGTAGCTAAATATTTACAACCTGCAGGACAGTTTTGAGTATACAAAAAAAATATGTGCTCTGAATTTACTCGATCGGAAAAACGGATCGCCTTACATTACAACACAATACTTGCCCAAAGGAGTAAACTGATATAGCTGAATGACGGAAATTCAAAGCATAGTTTTCTTTTGTGCAGCAACACGAGCTTTTGAAGCAGCACTATGTAATATTTTGTTAACAGTGAAAAAGGTAAGGCGGCACGGTGGTGTGGTGGGTAGCGCTGTCGCCTCACAGCAAGGAGGGCCTGGGTTCGATTCCCTGGCCAGGTGATCAGGGTCCTCTCTGTGTGGAGTTTTCATGTTCTCCCCGTGTCTGCGTGGGGTTCCTCCGGGTTCTCTGGTTTCCTCCCACAGTCCAAAGACATGCAGTCAGGCCAATAGGACATGCTAAATTGCCCCTAGGTGTGTGAGTGACTGTCTGTGTCTGTCTGTCTGCCCTGCAATGGACTGGCGACCTGTCCAGGGTGTATACCGCCTTCTGCCTGAAGACTGCTGGGATAGGCTCCAGCACCCCCCCCGCGACCCTGACGGAGAAGCGGCTTGGAAAATGGATGGATGG
This sequence comes from Pygocentrus nattereri, assembly GCF_015220715.1. Classification (NCBI taxonomy): domain Eukaryota; kingdom Metazoa; phylum Chordata; class Actinopteri; order Characiformes; family Serrasalmidae; genus Pygocentrus; species Pygocentrus nattereri. Next base: position 47,256,427 of record NC_051215.1, read on the forward strand.
ATGAAAAAGGTAGCAGTACTACATCAGGATAAAAAAAAGCTAAAATATGGTATCTATGCACTACCTCCTCTCACCCGGTAAAGCCTGAAATAATCATTTAAACCAGAGGTGTTGGGTCAGGTTTTACAGTTTTTCTGACCACGTTATACATATTTACCAACAAATTCCATTTCTGGAAAAATTGGGGCATATTGAAGAATGCAATCAAAACAAGAATATGTGATTTGTTCGTTCTCTTGAAGAGATTTCCAAAGAATTGTACAAGTTTGTACAAAGACAAGATTTCCAATACTTTCACTGGCCAACTTCATGGTATTTTGTAAATGTAAATAAATTCAGAATTTGATGGCCTGTAACACAAAAAAAGGTGAGGCAAGTTCACCCCTGTGTAGTATCACCTTTTAATCATTTGGGAAATGAGGGTCTTAATCATTTCAGTTTTGTAAGCGGAATTTACAATGCCATGCATTTTCAATTGGAAATAGATCTGGACAGCAGGCCAGTCAAGCGAAAGCATTCAGTGTCCACAGAGCCATGCTGCAGAAAGAGGTGTGGCATTTTCTTAGTGAAATAACATTAGACTTCCCAGGAAAAGACCACATCTTGATGGCAGCATATGTCTCTCTAAAATCCCAATATACGCCTCCACGTCAATGGTACCTTCACAGAAATGCCAGCCAATTAGAGATTCAGGCATCACTTCCAGATGCAGGAGCAGACTGTGTTAAGTGTCATCAGTTTTCAATTATTTTTTTTAATTCTGTAATTGTTGAATTATTGCATCTTCACCACTCTTTTGCTACCCCTCAACTTTTTTGAAACATTGCTGACATCAAATTCAAAAATTCAGTATTTTTCAAAAAACAATAAAACGTCACCATTTCCACATTTGATATGTTGCCTTTGCGTTTTTAAATTAAATACAGGGTTTAAATTATTTGCACATAATTGTGTTTACATTGGGCACAGCGTCTTTTTGGAACTGCAGTTATAATGTCTGTGGTGATGTTTCAGTTTCTGAATTGGGCTTTAAAGACCAAAAAAAATGTATTTCACAGAGCATTGTGGAGGGTTTAGCACTTACCTGTTGAGAGCATTGCACATCTCGATGGTGACCAGCACTGATAGGGCCATAGTCATTGGATAGGGAGACTCAAATACAGAACACTGAACTCCTGCAAAGTCAGCATGTCCCTCACTGCACTGGAGATAATGAGACTGAGAGAGAGAGAGAGAGAGAGAGAGAGAGAGAGAGAGAGAGAGAGAGAGAGAGAGAAAGGAGGATCAACAAAAATGTGCTGGACACGAATCACTTTAAAAACAACTATATAAGGTCACGTAGGACTAAAAAAAAAAAAAAAGTTTCTTTCTTAAATACAAAAGTGTCAAACAAGTAATCAGGTCATTGTGAGTAATGCTTTCTGACCAGTTGATAGAAGGAGAGTTTAGGTCCATCATGTGCTGCCATGAACCACCAAGCAGCAGCACCCACTGTGGCCACTCCCACATAACCTAAAGTGAGAGAGATCAGTATCAGCAAATCTCCTTCACAACACACTGCAATTATATTCGGCTAGAAACATATTACATAATTGTATTTCAATGTAACTATAATGCATTACAAAAGATTTACAGTAATGTTGACTGTAGGGCTGCAACAACATCGATCGTGAAATAAATGCTGATGTAGATATTTTTTGTTAATGTGTCTTTCACTTAGAAAAATGTAAACACTCTATAATGCTCTATAGCGGTCATATGATGCATGCAATCATTCCACCAGATTATAATAAATTACTAAACTAAATGCTTTCTATTGTTTTGTTACACCATGTCCAAGTCTATCTGCAAAGGGCCGGTTTGCAGGTTTACATTCCAACAATGCAGGAGCACATATGATAATCTGTCTAAAGCTGGGCGTATTTTAATTCCAATTTGCCCTTTAGGACAAATATTCACAATTTGAAGTGATTTTTTTTAGGTCAGGAGTCTGGTCAGCAGAGAATGACACCACAGATGATCAGGTAATGTGTATAGTTCCAAGAAATGGTGCGTTGTATAAGCCAACAGCACAACCTACCAAAAAACAATGTATTTAAATCAAATGACGAAATTGTAATTTGCACCTGCACCTGCGTTCAAGCCATCTGAACGTGATTACCTCTTACTTCGCGCACAAACACAAAATGGATATTTTCAAGATCACCCTTGACCTACAGCCAATTTGGTCAGACTCTGAAGAAGAGACGACACTAAATACCCAAACTGTCATCACCACTGAGCAGCTTTTCAGTCGGCCATTGCGACAGAAGAACAGCTAAATAACCTGGAATTAGCCAGAAATGAACCAAATACCATTCGCCAAACAAAACGGATTGTAAGATGCTTTACAGACTGGCTGGAACAAAATAAAATAAATACTGATCCAGCAAAAATGACAACACTGAGCTAAACTTGATATTGCAACAAGCTGCTTGTTAAGGAACTATAATTTGGAGGAACTGCAAACATCAAAACATTAAATGCCACATTCACGGCCCAATTTATTTATTTCTTACTTTATTTATTCAACTGTTGTATAAAAGCAATAGAACACTCGAGATTATGTTTTATCACGATTAACATCACGGCTGCAATGTTATTTCGCAATAACACATTCCTTCTCGTTCTACTGCTTAAATTATTTAAATAATTGTTTGTTGCAGCCCTAGTCAAATTTACCTGAGGTCAGACTGATATACGCAGAATACACTCACAGCCAATAATGAGGTATCTGCAAAAAAGCCATCCAGAGATGAGGGGTTCCTTGGGGGAGCGTGGGGGGCGTGACATTATGTCCAGGTCCGGCGGGTTGAATCCAAGAGCAGTGGCTGGGAAACCATCCGTCACCAGATTCACCCAAAGCAACTGGACAGGGATAAGAGCCTCGGGCATGCCCAGAGCAGCAGTCAGGAAAATGCTGAGGAAAGACAAGTTGACAAGAACATAGACTTAAGAATATTTATTCGGCAAAACACTTCCAATTTGTAGCTGACCTCTGTAATTGTAGCATATATCCTTATATAAAAACCACTTAAAACTAATGAAAATATTGAACAGAACAGAGTTGTAGAATTACATTCAGATCAGGCTCAGGCTGTAAAATTCCATAAGTTAAGACATAAAGTACACGATGCAGTCAGAGACCACTCTTCATTTATGTAATTTCCGGTCAGAACGGTCACTACGTACAAGCTGTTCATTAATCACTGCCCGGAAAAAAAAGGAGAAAACATTATTAACACTGTATATTCGTTATGGTAAAATAACTGTTTTGCAGATTCACTGTGTCCAGCATTTGCCTTTATTACAGCTTCCATTCTTTTTAGGAAACAGGGACATTGCAGGGATATTTTTCCACACCTCCAAAAGTTCAGTCGGTTGCATTTTCCGCAAGTAATCACAAACCTATTCAGTGACATTGAGGTTTGGAATCTGAGGTGATTTGATTTGCAAAATCTTCTTCTCATTTTGTCTATTTCCCTTTCTCAATAATGGCATCCTCACAGCTACACGTCCTTTCAGACCCATATCAGCAAGATATCTTCTCACAGAGGAATGATGGACAGAAACACCTCTGGACTTCCAGATCTGTACTGTTTATCTGATGGGGACAGTTTTGGTAGTCTAGCATGTCTTGCTCTTTTCGAACAGCAGTTGCAGAAACTTTTGGTTTTCCCTTATTTTACTTTGACTTTCCCTTCCCTACACAAGCGGATTGTCTTATATCTAATCTCCTTAAACTGTCTCCTAAAACATTTCTTAATAATGGCCATTTTGACAGGAAATGAAATAAATAAAGGATGCCTGCTGACTTTGCAATCCACTGTACGTTGTTGGTTTGGTGTATATTTCAATCATGATCTCCCTCTAGTTCTCTCTCTCTCTCCCTTTCCCTCCCCCTCAGCCTTAGTTAGTACTCACCACACCACCTCTCCAATGTTGGAGGAGATGAGGTAGCGGATGAACTGCTTCATGTTGTTGTAAATGGCTCTGCCCTCTTCCACTGCAGCCACTATGGTGGAGAAGTTATCATCTGCCAGGATCATCTCCGAAGCCGATTTAGCCACTGCTGTACCTGAGCCCATTGCTATACCAATTTCAGCCTTCTTCAGAGCTGGGGCATCATTCACCCCATCGCCCGTCTGAGAGGGAGCGAAAGAGAGAGCAAACAGAAGAAACAGGTAAGAAATGTTGTCTCATAAAGCTCTTAATGTAATGTATGTTCACCAGCAAACATCGCTGACAGAAGTGTCATAATGCCTGGTGCAATGGTGATGCAATCTGCTTGCTTTCACAAAATTATATTATTGCTTTATAATAATAATAATAATAATAATACAAGACAATTAGTGGCAAAAGAAACATATACATAATATACAAACAGACAGAGATACACATTCACAGCACAGATGATGAACTAACATGAGCTCCAGTAGTTTAGGAAAGGGGAAGATTGTATGCAAGACAGAACAGCGCTTTAAGAGTGAGAGAATTCCAGAGTCGTGAAGCTACTCTAGAAAATGCTCGATCACCAGAGCTATGGAGTTTCGAGGAGGGAATGGTAAGGAGACCAGTAGTAGAAGAACAGAGAGTGTGCGTAGGCTTGTACGATTGGAGAAGGTCAGAGACATTGGAAGGAGCAAAGTTGTTGAGAACTTTATAGGTGATAAGAAGAACCTTGAACCGAATACAGTAGTTAATGGGAAGACAGTGAAGGAGAACTGGTGTAATGGGACGATGCGTCCGGTTGTAAGTGAGGAGACGAGCAGCAGAGTTTTGAACCGTCTGTAGTTTATGAGGTGAAGAGGAACTGATGTCTGCAAGAAGAGAATTGCAATAATCTAAGCGGCTAGAAATGAAAGCATGAATGAGAGCTCCAGCCGCTGACTTGGAAAGAGCTGGATTTTTGCTATATTGCCTAAGTGAAAAAAGAAGGTGTTAAACAAGGAAGCAGACATGAGAGTCAAGTTTAAGTGAGGCGTTAGGGATGACACCCAGATTACAGACCACAGAGGAGGGAGACAAAACAACATGATCAACTGAGAGAGTGAGGGGGCCAGTTTTGTTGAGAGCAGCTTTAGAGCCAATGAGAATGAGTCCAGTCTCATCACTGTTTAGTATTAGAGAGTGGTGTTTCATCCAGTTCCTAATTTCTAAAGGGCACAATTCCAGATTACCAAGAGGGGGTTAATGGGCGAATCTGTACGAAGATAAATCTTGAGTGTCATCCGCACAGCAATGAAAGACAAGGTTAAAATGTTGAATAATCTTGCCAAAAGGAAGCAGGTAAATCATGAATAATAATGGGCCAAGTACAGAGCCTTGCAGGACCACTTGAGTGATGGTGGAAGTGGAGGAATGATGCCTAGAGAGAGTAACAAGCTGTTTATGATCTGTTAGATAGGAAGTAAACCAGTCAAGGGCAGTGCCTACAATACCCACCTCACTCAGTCTAGAGAGTAGGATGGAACAGTTAACTGTATCGAATGCAGCACTTAATCTGAATAGCACGAGAATGCTAATAGCACCGGCATCAGCTGTCACCAGCAGATCATTAACAACCTTAACCAGTTCTGTTTCAGTTCTATGATGTAGCCGAAAAACCAGACTGGAGGGGATCTAGAAGATTACTGTACTGAAACAACGTGCTTAAGGACTTTCGATAAGAAGGGAAAACCTGAGATGGGACAAAAATGATTAAAGTTAGATCGGTCAAGGCCAGCTTTTTTAAGGACAGGAGTAACTGCAGCATTTTTGCACACTGAGGGAACATGGCCAGAAGACAATGACTGGTTAATGATAGAAGTGAGATAGGGGACTAGAGCAGACATATAGGCTTTGACTATTGGTGTGGAAAAGGGGTTGAGGGAGCAGTACTATACTTTTAGAATTTGTAATGATTTCACCAACCAGTCCCTCAGTAAAAACAGGGTTAAAAGCAGGGAAGCAGGGTGAGTCAGGGAGACTGGATGCTCCAAGGAGAGCAAAAGAAGGTTTTAGGGGAGATGGACCACAAGAGAGTTGTTGATATTAGATATTTTACTTTCAAAGAAATATAAGAATGAGTTACAGAGTTCAGAGGTGGGTGCTACAATTCTTATTGGTGGTTTGTAAAGCTTAGAGATGGTTGAAAATAGATGACTGAAGTTTTTGAGTTTGGCCTGTAATAAAGACTAGAAAGATTTAGCAGCACATAGTGCCTCTCTGTAAGCACAGAAAAGCTCCTTATAAGCATCAGCATGCACCGTAAGTTTAGAGTTTTTATACAGCCTTTCAAGTCGACGATAAGCCTGTTTGCACCTTCAATTCTTTCTTATATTACGCAGTATTGTCTTAACAGGTAAAAGTGGGAAATTCTATGTAATAATGCAAAGCTCATGAACTCACAGTCTGGAACATTACATTTAGCATTTAAGCCTCAAATAGATGTGATGGTCTATTTGGCAAAAAAAGGCCTATAGCCAAATTTATAGAACATAATCACAATCTAAATCACAAAGTATTAGTCAGAAAAATCATAACAAACACACTCTCCCCTAACTGTACAGCCCTAGCAGCCAACAAATGTCATACATCGCACTTAACTGATACCATGAGTAAAATGCACAAAACAATGTGGCAATACATCATGGATATGTTTCAAACCTATCAAATACATTAATCAACATACTGCTAAAATAGAAAAGCAATATCACAGTGTATTAATATCACATTACACCAGCACAGACAATACATTGCCTAGACTTACATCAGACTACTGTTGTAAATCTCTGACGTTGCCATGGGAGAGATTCAGGAGACCGGGGTTAAATGATTATGGTTTTATTAAAAAGAGAGCGCTCAGTATACCTGACTTAGTCTCACCCCAATCTGAACAGCAGTTCAGACACACAGCTTTTTATGCTATGCCACTGACCCTCCACTCCCAATAGAGCCATACAGAACAGAGTGGGACATTCGAATCCTGTCATAATTGCCTTTCTGTGTTCTGCCCCATGAAATCCTCCTTAAGGTTTGTTGTAAGACCATTTGGTGTAATCGTTCAAATCACGAGAACTGAAATTAAGATTAAGAGACCCTTATTAGTCCCATAACGGGGAAATTTCACCTCTGCATTTAACCCATCCGTGAAGCGAAACATCACATACACACTAGTGAACACACACACACACTAGGGGGCAGTGAGCACACTTGCCCAGAGCGGTGGGCAGCCCAAACCACAGCGCCCGGGGAGCAGTTGGGGGTTAGGTGTCTTGCTCAAGGACACCTCAGTCATGTGCTGTCGGCTCTGGGGATCGACCTTCCGGTCATGGGGCTGGTTCCCTAACCTCCAGCCCATGACTGCCCCACAAATGGAGGTGGCTTCTTAAGCATTAATAGTGTTTAACAATGAATAACAACTAAAGCAAAGGAAAGTAAACAGAAAACTAGAAAATACATCAAAATAAATTTCCAAATTTCCAACACTACTAAATCCAAGTGTCAAATTGACCTCTAGGTTTGTTGGTGGAACCGGAAGAACCAGTCATTGCCATTAGCCTGTTTTATTTAGAAGCTTATTAATGTGTCTTCCATACCAGAAAAAAATTTAACTGAATGGAACTAAAAAATCAGTACTACACAGACTTCTACTGCACATCCTTGGGCACACACATTCTTGTTAAGTTGTTCAGCTATTATGCATAAACCACACTCACCATAGCTGTAATATCGCTGAGGCTCTGAAGATATTCTACAATGCGGCTCTTGTGCGTGGGTTCAACACGAGCGAAACAGCGGGCAGTTCGGCAGGCTTGCCGCTGCAGGTGTGGGGGCAGCTCATCAAACTCCCGTCCGGTCAGTCCGCCACCAAAGGGAGCACCCTCAGCCTCCTCTTCCTCCTGCTCTGTGATGATGCCAACACGCCGACAGATCGACAATGCTGTGCCTTTATTATCACCTGCACAAGCCAAACACATTCAGAAATGACTAATTAAATATCTGAATACCATTAACAAAGACAGACATTTGCATTGATTTAGGACACCACTCTTCCTTCCTACTTCTACAGCCTAAATGTAACATCATTACTCTGATCAGGTGCATTTTTCACATACCAGCACTGCAACAGTAGCAGCATCAAATGTACTTATACACTTATACACTTTAAAGAGCTGCTGTCGCAACAAAACTTCATATCTCCAAAATGGTAACTTTACAGGAGAAGGAAAAAACATGCATTACTTTCAATGTAAGTCAATGGAACCAGAGTTTTTTCCAAGTCATTTTTGGCTGTTTAATTTGGTTCATCCTTCATGAAACTTACACACAATATAAAAGCCAAGATGCTTGTTCATATTATATCAAAGTCTGGAAATCGACAAAAATGGAGATATGAGGTTCTGTTCCATCACCAGCGAGATATCTATCTATCTATCTATCTATCTATCTATGTATATATATATATATATACACACACACACACACACACACACACATACGCACGCACACACACATACATACACACACACACACACACACAATTTACACACATATGTGCACTGGTGAGATCAGCTGGAATGTGGTTTTTCAACAAACAACTCCCTCCTGTGGAGAATTGGCAGCCTACAAAATGAGCCAGGTCCAGGTGCAGCTGTTTATAGCTGGATTTGGAAGAGTTCTGGAGTTTGAGGAGTGGGTTAATGTGCCCCTAAATGAAACCATGTATAATGAGAAGGATGCTTTGGGTTGGTACAGCTGTCACAGCAGATGTTTCAGCTTACCTACTGAGCTTGCCCAAAGTGTGTTAAACATTGTTTCTGCAAGTAGCAGTAGCTGTGAGATGACCTTTACAGCTGGGATAAACATTAACAGTTGATCAGAGGGGGTAGTAACTAAACAAGGCACTGTAGAGCTATATCTGAGATAATCCCTTACTGGGAGCAGGCTTGAGTTTCAAACTTAGCAGTATCACTTGCGCTAGGTCTGGTCAGGCCTCAAACTTTAGGTACTGGTCAAGTCCAAGCTTCAATTTTATTCCCATGCAGATATCTACTGTGTATGTGTGTGTGTGTGTGTGTGTAGACCTACCTGTAATCATGATGACACGTATACCAGCCTGTCTGCACATACGCACTGCGTTTAGTACTTCTTTCCTGGGAGGGTCCAGCATTCCCACACAGCCCACAAATGTCAGGTCAGACTACAGACAAATGAAAAAAGTATTGATCTATTTCATCTTCTACTCTTGCTTTTCCACCAATTCACGGCCGGGATACCTCTCCAAAAAAATTCTATGCCATGTTTTAAAAATGACCTTTGGACTTGCTTACATATTTTCTTTCTTTCCCCATTCCTCATTCTCATAACTACACAGGAGTTCAAGGGGTTACTTTCCCCTTGCAGGCTCAGCTCAACAAATGCTTTCTTCCCAGAGGCTGCTTCGCTCACCTCATACTCTGTGAACGCTGAGGAGTTTTCTAGGTTCAGCATTCGGGGGTCAGGGGGTGAGTCTCTGGTAGCCATGGCAAGGCAGCGCAGGGTGTCCCGACCTGAGCCCCACTCTCTCACTGTGCCTAACAGCTGCTCCCTGAGGTCGGAGGTCAAGGGCAATCGAGCGCCACCCCCCACCCGAATCCAACGGCAACGTTCCAGCACGCTCTCTGGCGCCCCCTGTGGGACAAGGAGAGTGAGGTGAATCTGAGTCCCATAGCAAAAATGAAACAGTACTTTGAAAGGCGCATTATACCACCGCTCATGTTCTTTTTAGGCACACAAGTTCTGCGAATTGTTACAGATTTTTCTAATATAGGTATGTAATCTGTCTATTAAAAAAGCATCAGCTAACTTCATTAATCATTTAGCTAAACAGCAACAGACGTAACATGAAAAGACATGTAGAAAGATGGTAAACATACCTTAACAAACATCTTGGCTCCTGTGGCTGATCGGGTGAGTTTGTTAGGCGAGCAGAAAACAGACATGGACTTCCTGTCTCGAGAAAACTCGAGAGTCAGCTCCTTCCTCATTAGTTGTTTTATCACCTGAACGAGAGTGAAGACTTGATGAAGACTCTTATTATTCACAAACATCCTCGCCAATTAATGACTGAAAAAACATCTTCAGCTTATAGACACTAACTCACGAAGATATGATGTTCCTTGCTTTTGACATACTATGTAAATATTGATACATTTCCAAAATGAACTGTTTAGAGTTATGAAAACTAAGCTGCAAAAAGCCTATGAATTTTAAAGTCAACATAGCTGTGACGCCACAAAAATGGGTGTGATGTCCAAAGTTAGTGTCTGAAGTTTTTTTCAGTCCAAACTTGAGTTTGTCTTGTATATTTCAGCCACAACTGGCTTTGAATGAGCCATAATACAAGTAGCCAACCAATTTACATATATCAGGCTTAAAGGCACTGTACCAAAAATAGCCTGTTTAATTCTAAAGAAGGGAGGTCAGTGGTCAGTGAAAACGTATTGTACCGTATTGTTATCTGTCCCGATACTGGCACAACAACTGTTTGTTGCTCTGAAGCCACGCAAAAGTTATCAGTAAATGCCATTCATCTAAGATTAGTATGTTTGTGATGCAGAACAAAATAACCAACATAAAAAAGTGGCAAATAGGCCCCTAATAGGCTTTAAATACATGCAGACTCACTGAGCAGCAAGCGGTGGCTCTCTCTATAGGGGTGAGAGTCCTCAGGTCTGTGTCAAACACATTCATCTTCTCCACCAGACAGCACAGAGCGGTTTCTGTAGCCTCTCCCACCTTCTCATACACACCTTTACTCTGGGTATGTGCGCACCGTGTGGACGTGTGGGTATGAGGAAAGAGCGAAAAAGGCAGAATCATGAGTTTTCTCTGTATGGTGCAATATGATATTCAATAATACATCATTTATTATCCCTTTTTTCATGTTTTCAGTTCATAACGAAGCAGCAAAAACTAATGTTCATATCAGTAGATTAACAGTTGCAACAAAGTGCGCTGAGGTGTTCAATACAACAATGTTATCATCATCGTGAGAAATTGTGTCAAAATGTTTTTCTGAGTATGACACGAATGTTGAGAAATTTAATATCATTACTACCATAATTAAATTACTAGGTTTCTGCCAATTAGTAGCAGGCAATTTGACAACACTAATATATCTCAATTATTATTGTTATCATTACTAATATTCTTTTCTGAGTATACTGTAAAAAAAATTGATTTTTACTGTCAAAATACTGTCAAATTTTTAAGGCAAATACCTCTTTTTTTTAATGTCTAAATAAATCCTGCATATACTATTTTTAACACTGTTAATAATAGAATGTGAAAAATTTCTCATGCAATCGCATTTATTTTAATTGTTGTTACTGTAACTGTTATGGTAAAATACTGTTAAGTCAGAATATCTACAATAATGAATAATGAAACTGCTGATTTACAGTAAAAGGCAGTATTTCTAAGTTTAATCATTTGTGAAAACAAACTTTTACTGTTAATTAACAGTAATTAAAAGTTTTTGTCTGGCGCTTTCATTTTTTTTACAATCTTTTTTTACAGTTTATACCATGGACTGTAATTGACGAACACTGACCGACTGCATGTTTCATTACTAAGACAACATAATTAGTACTTTTAAACTGAATTTACTGTAGCACATCATGCAAAACATTGAATAAAAAACACTGTATTCATACACTGTGAAAAATAAATTTGAATTATATGATTAAAATGTGGCAAGCAGTAAAAACATTACATCAAAACAAGCAAATGTACATAAAATTGTGTTGATGTTACACTATATTGCCAAAAGTATTCACTCATCTGCCTTCATACGCATATAAACTTGAGTGACATCCCATTCTTAATCCATAGGCTTTATTATGATGTCGGCCCACCCTTTGCAGCTATAACAGCTTAAACTCTTCTAGGAAGGCTTTCCACAAGTTTTAGGAGTGTGTTTATGGGATTTTTTGACCGTTCATCCAGAAGAGCATTTGTGAGGTCAGACACTGATGTTGGACGAGAAGGCCTGGCTCACAGTCTCCGCTCTAATTCATCCCAAAGGGGTTCTATCGGGTTGAGGTCAGGACTCTGTGCAGGCCAGTCAAGTTCTTCCACACCAAACTGGCTCATCCGTGTCTTTATGGACCTGCTTTGTGCACTTGTGGAACAGGAAGGGGCCGTCCCCAAACTGTTCCCACAAAGTTGGGAGCATGAAATTTTCCAAAATCTCTTGGTGCTGAAGCTTTAAGAGTTCCACACTTTGCATTGCGCTTGGTGATGTAAGGCTTGGATGCAGCTGCTCGGCCATGGAAACCCATTCCATGGAGCTCTCTACGCTGTTCTTGAGCTGATCTGAAGGCCACATGAATTTTGGAGGTCTGTAGCGACTGACTCTGCAGAAAGTCGGTGACCTCTGTGCACTATGCCCCTCAGCATCCGCTGACCCCCTCTGTCATTTTACATGGCCGAACACTTAATGGCTGAGTTGCTGTCATTCCCAATCGCTTCCACTTTGTTATAATCCCACTGACATTGGACTGTGGAATATTTAGTAGTGAGGAAATTTCACGACTGGACAGGTGGCGTCCGATCACGGTACCATGGAATTCTCTGAGCTCCTGAGAGTGACCCATTCTTTCACTAATGTCTGTAGAAGCAGTCTGCAGGCCTAGGGGCTCGGCTTTATACACCTGTGGCCATGGAACACCTGAATTCAATTATTTGGATGGGCGAGTGAAAACTTTTGGCAATATAGTGTATATTTTTTATTTGTGTTCAATAATATAACGCTGCTGTCAGAACAAAACCTTGTATCTCCATTTTTGACGTTTTTCGGTTTTTAATATAATCAGAAAGTACCTGAATAAAAATAAAATTGACTTGCAAAAAAATCTGGTTCCATTGACTTACATTAAAAGTAAAGTAGGTTTTTTCCTTCCCCTGTAAAGTTATCATTTTGGAGATACAAGGCTTTATTCTGACAGCAACGATACTGTCATAATGTTATATTATTTCCATATAGCCTGTGCTATACTGCTCCGTTTCAAAAGAAAAGCACAAATTTTAAAAATAAGAAGGGGAGATACTGAGAGATCCACATAATACTCGCAAGCCTTGGTATCAGTACTGTTTATGTGCTTTAGTCCCACTGGTAACTCTCAATGGAGCTTAAACCATTCCCTGTTGGACTCTATGCTGTTGTACTGTTGCATCAGTGTATCTGTGTGTATATGCAAGTGTGTACACTCACCTCATTGTAATCCAGAGAAGAGTCGTTACACAGAGCACAGATGGTGGCCATTTCTACCAGAGCGTCATACTGACTACAACGCACCACTGCACCATCCTTGTACCTGAGAGGAGAAACAGAAAGAGAATGCATGGATACGAGTACAGAGCGGGATTTCTGGAAGAAGTTTAATAAAGATTATAAAGACTGTGTTCATGATTACAAACGTTATGTCACAAGCAGTCCAATCATGCCGGTCCTGTGTCATTATCAGTTTTACAGAAGTCAGTCATATTCTGTGTATATGTGTATGTTTATATTTTAAGTAGATGTTAAAAGCACTCACACTTCCCCTTCAGGCGCATAAGTAGATCCAGTCACTGAAAATTCATTCAGAACACACCTCTCGCCCGCAATGAGATCCACAACAAACATCTACACAGACATGCAAGCATGCAGACACACACACACACACACACACACAGCTTTAGTTAGTAAGATTATATCACAATTATATTGACATTTTCACAAGACTTTTTTATCTACTTTGTTATATCTATATCTTCTTTTATCATCTGTGAAGAGGACTATTCACAGGCAATCCACAGCTAGAAGCACGCAGCTCTCGGCCAGGAAAAAAAAAACTGAATAAAGTACAATCTGACCAGCATTTGTTTCCTATAGGAAGGTGGGCTGCTGTGATTTTACCCCAGGATGTCTTTAAGTTTATGACCGATTCACCCACAATGAGAAATTTCTGTATAAACAACAGAGAGTGGCTACTCGATTTACGCTCCCCCAGAAAGGGTAGAAAACATGTCAAAATACTAGCCTTTGTGGAATTTAAAGCCAACAGCCAACACAGTCGTATGAAATCAAACGTTTTTTTTTGTCGTTGAACCTGTAGTATTGTTGTAGTAACACTTGAAGTAGCATAGTACCGGCTTGATTTGAGAACACATATAAACAGAGAACACACAGAGAATAAAACTTGCTTTAAAACTTTAGGAACATGTATCCATCCATGCATTTCCATCTTTGTCTAAAATGCCAGCTGGTCTCTACATCATGTGGATGTTACATGTCAAATGAAAGAATAGAAATGCTCCAAAATTTCTGGTATAAAATCTTTTCATATTAATTGATATAGCAATCTGCGAATGTTTTTTTTTTCCCACTTGAATTTTGGAGGTGCAAGGTTTTAGTCTGACATGGAAAAAAAGTTTCTTTGAGTGCCCCTATACTTTTGAAAAACCATAAAAACTCCTTTTCTATACGATATGATAGCATTTTACCACCATGCCGACTGGCACAAAATTAACATAACCTTGGTTTATGTCTATGTTTTATAGTGCAGTTAAAAAGCACTGGAAACTTTACTAATGCAGGAGTGCAGTGTGTAAATAAAACCAATACAGACAATTCAGATCAGACAAAAAAAGTCACTGAGAAACACTGCAAATACTTTCATTTCCCCACCTCCTCAGGTAAATGATGCATTCACATGCTGGCAGCAGATGGAGGACGGCAAACTGGATATTCCATTGTTTTCAGTGGAGCCTCAATGTAAAATTCTGCCATCACTAATAGTAACGTTCCGCATGCCGCAGCAGTAAGTGGTTAAGAATTCAATTTTCCCAGCTTCTGCCTTCAACTTCAGTGGTAAAATAAACTGGATGTTGATTTGTACGAGAGGCTTGGATGCCAAACATCTCGTTCTTGAGTTCCGGACAAACCCAATGTTACACAACAAAAAATAAAAGAGTTCATACAGTCCTCCTGCCTTTTCCACCTCAAATAAACAATCTACACATGCTAAAGCTCTCCACTGATAATCATCTATATTTGCCAGCAATGCTGTCCCCATGCCAATATTTGCCTGACTTCATGCCACCATGGGTTGTGTACAGCTATGAAGCGTGGAACGCAGCACAATCCACAGTGCTTAAGAAGAAACCTGTCAGCACTTCCATTTTCATTACAATAACTTTCAGATAAATTAGTTTGCTTTCTATGTAATCACTGCACAACAAGCCTTAAGATGTGAGAAGCTCGGAAATTCAAGGTGTTAATAAAAGTTGCGGTCTGCTGTGCCAGTGAGGCGTTTCCATCTCACCCTGCAGACAGACATCTGGTTGGTGGTCAGTGTGCCTGTCTTATCAGAGCAGATGACAGAGGTGCAGCCCAGCGTCTCCACGGAAGGCAGGGAGCGGACGATGGCATTTTTTCTTGCCATGCGCCGCGTGCCCAAAGCCAGGCAAGTGGTAATGACAGCAGGAAGACCTATAGGACAGACAAAAGAGACAGAGAGAATGGAGAAATGCAAAAGGGAGGATTACACGTGTTCCATATGCATGCAGAGCAGATTCAGACTCACAAAAATGATGTGTTAATGAATAAAACAATTTTGATTTATCTGTCGTTACATGATGCACACTCAGTTAAGAGTGCTAAAGGTATTTCTCCACTGCATAAAGCACTCGAACCTTTGGCACTGATCAGTGGAACTACGCTTTTTTCACTGGCCAATCGTCTACTACCAAAACTTCCAGTTTAATGGGTTTGGTACCTGCTCAAGATTGGCACTAATAGGACCTAGTAATGCACAAAGGTGAGGTTAGCAGTACTATTCATTGCTGACTGGTTAAGCATAAAGGCACTGTAGTGCAAACATGGCTATCACAATTATTTTCCACAGCCACTCCACTATATATTTATACTGCAACAAACAGATGATGTGCAGAAAATGCACAAAAATGCATAAAAAAAGTTAAAAGACTGTAAACAGTATGCTATAAGGCATGTCAGAGGACTTAAAGGGACAGTTTGGTAAAAAAATCTAATTTACATGATTCTCCACTCACTCCTATCACAGTTGATCAGCCAAGATACGTGTGGTACCCATGTTTTTGCTTAGAACTGGAGCTGCAAGGCTAATGCTGCTAACAAACACTGGAAGTAAACAATCACCCCCAAATTTCCCACAAATACAACCCCAATTCCTATGAAGTTGGGACGGTGTTTAAAACATAAATAAAAGCAGAATACGATGATTCGCAAATCCTTTTCAACCTATATTCAATTGAATACACTACAAAGACGAGATAGTTAATGTTCAAACGGATAATCTTTATTGCTTTTTGCAAATATTCACTCATTTTGAATTTGATGCCTGCAACACGTTCCAAAGAAGTTGGGAAGGTTTTGAAGCAACATCTGCTGCCATCCAAGCAGCGTCTTTTTCAGGGACGTCCTGCTTATTTCAGCAAGACGATGCCAAACCACATTCTGCACGTGTTCCAACAGCGTGGCTTCATAGTAAAAGAGTGCGGGTACTAGACTGGCCTGCCTGCAGTCCAGACCGTCTCCCATTGAAAATGTGTGGCGCATTATGAAGCGCAAAATACGACAGCGGAGACCCCGGACTGCTGAGCAGCTGAAGCTGGACATCAAGCAAGAATGGGAAAGAATTCCACCTACAAAGCTTCAACAATTAGTGTCCTCAGTTCCCAAACGCTTACTGAGTGTTAAAAGGAAAAGTGATGTAACACAGTGGGAAACACGCCCCTGTCCCAACTTCTTTGGGACGTGTTGCAGGCATCAAATACAAAATGAGTGAATATTTGTAAAAAACAATGAAGTTTATCCATTTGAACATTAAATATCTTGTCTTTGTAGTGCATTCAATTGAATATAGGTTGAAAAGGATTTGCAGATCATCGTATTCTGTTTTTATTTATGTTTTTCACAACGTCCCAACTTCATTGGAATTGGGGTTGTACATGTAAGAATTTTCATATATTTACTTTAAATTACAATAAATAGCTACTTGAATTAATTTAGAAATAAACAAACTTTATTTACACATTTCAGCTTTAATTGGAACTACATTATTATCCGTATATTGCCCCACTGTCCAGTACAGCACCTTCTAACTCTGGGAGGATGTACTGTACCACAAACTAGCAAGAGACTTTCAGTAAATTTATCATACAAAATCTCTGTGTATGTGATCATTCTTCACCTGATGATTACAAGGAAGTTCCCCAGTGAGATATTCTAAAATCTGCTGCTGTACCAAGGACGTATTTATGGATGACAACTCAAAGACATGAAGCTGAGGTTAACTAAGCTAAGTTAACTTCCTATTCAATAGCTTTTTATTCAAATTTTCCATTCCACCTTAAATAGTGCAGCAGATATATAGAGGTGCCACTATGTTTCGTGCTAAGTGTTGGTCCTTGGAGTCAGCGGCAGATGTGGCATCCAAGTGACACACATCCTCATATGTACATTCAGGTTTAAACACACGGTTGAGGTTCATCTGTGCAAAAAATGGTCCTCAAATTCGTAATCAAACAGATTTTCTGAGTAAAATCACTTAACTTTTGTACCATGTTACTGTACGATCCGTCTGTTTTGAGAATTTTCTTAAACCTCTCTTTGGTTTTCTTGCACAAGAACAATAACAAATTGTGTTTAAGAAAGAAGAGATTCTAGCCATCTGCCCCTTCTTTTAGCTCCTCAGAAAAGATTTTCTCTTTTTATAGTCCCTGCTATCCAGAGGGATAAGAGGTTAAGAAAATGTGTGTGTGTGTGTGTGTGTGTGTGTGTGTGTGTGTGTGTGTGTGTGTGTGTGTGTTTTATAGTTCATACTAAGTGAAAAGCTGTTCTAAACCGCATTGATTTGACTCTGGTTTGAGCAAGTTGAGAGGTTGTTTTGGAGACTATTTACTTCCAGTGTTTGTTAGCAACTGTAACATCCTTGCTCTGTTTCTGTCTGTGTTTGGCTTTGTTTATCTTGTGTGTCCAGCCATGTGCTTCTGTTTTTGTTTTCCTGCTTCTCCCTGGTTCCGCCCTTTTGTTGTGCCCCTCACCTGTGTTGTATCTGTAACTCCATTCCATAATTATTAGCCCAAGGGGTGTCTGGTTCAGTTCAGTATATTTCCATGCCCCTAGTCTGCCTCATCCTTGCCATGCATTATGTGTGTCACTGTTTCATGTCCTTCCTGGAGAAGTTTACTGACTATATTGTTCCTCCAGTTTAGTTTCTCAAGTAAGTTTCTTGCTTTGTTTTTCTTTGTTTTCTTGCTGTTTTTCAGTCTCTAGTAGTTTTCTGTTTCTGTTGTTTTGGTTTTGTTTCTTGTTCTTTTGTTTGGAAATCTCTTCTAGGCAAGCCACCTTTAAACTCGCACACATCTAAGCCGCTCCTCCTTCCACGTCACGGGGGGTGCTGGAGCCTATCCCAGCTGTCATGGGGCGGACACCTTTAAACTCGACTCAAATAAAACAAAACTTGCGAGTTGCACTTCCTGCTTCCACGCCTCCTTGGTTACAGCAACATTAGACTTACGCCTCCAGTTCAAAAGTAAAGGCGCAAAATTTGGACAATAAACAATGTCTTGGGCAATCAACTGCATTTAGAGATAGTGGAATATCATGTCTGCGATGGACTGGCGACCTGTCCAGGGTGTATCCTGCCTTCCGCCCGAAGACTGCTGGGATAGGCTCCAGCTTTCCCCCGCAACCCTGACGGAGAAGCGGCTTAGAAAATGGATGGATGGATGGAATATCATGTAAATTAGATTTTTTTGCCTAAATATTCATTTAACAATTATAAAAAATGGAAGAAATTCTATTAAATACAAAGATTCATATACAGAGTGCAGTGCTGAGTAATGTTAGACCGCTAGAACTGCAGCTGAAGCCCACTGACAATTTAGTTTGCTCTTTACTCGTACAGATTTGGACAAAATCACTATTTTCAGACTTCATAAAGAGTTTGCTATGGCGATATTAGCTAGATATGTAGCTAAAGCTAATGTTATTAACAGTCAGCAATCCACTCCTGGCCAATGACCATTCCAGTCAACTCTCAAGCAAGTGAAAAATGAACTACAGCTAGATCCCTAATTTCTGTTGGTTCTCATTTGGGTCAGGTCTAACTCATACCCCACTAGTCTGTTTTCAATCTGTGTACACGTGCGGGCATCATGAGCAAATGTTCGAATGAGCGTCTGACAAAACACTTGAACGTTCTTGCACTTGAATGACTCTCACATCATATCACAGTATAAAAAGAACGACAGTTCCACTGCACAAAAAGAAGTTGAGACGCCGTACCCTCGGGGATGGCGGCTACAGCTAGAGCCACAGCGATCTTAAAGTAGTACACAGCTCCTCTCAGCCAACTGCCTCCGTGCACAGGGTCACTAAAGTGGCCAATGTTAATGCCCCATACTGCCACACAGATTACTGTGATCACCTACAAAGAGAACGAGAGAAATAAACAGAGAGAAACTCAACATCCTTACATTTCCTTAATTAAATGTATTATATTATACATTCCAATATTACATTCAGTTAAAATCATGAAAATCCCATTATTAATGTGTAGGAGGGCGATGTATACAAAAAAAAGAGAAAAATAGAGCAGGAGTTTATGTGGAAATATTATAAACAGGTGTATATCTACAGTTCTAGTATGAATAAGTCCTGTGAAAGAGGATGATGGCTAACACAGTAAGTGACAGAATGATGTAAGGCAAAAAGCAGAAGGAGAGGAGGAAACACGAGAATGCAGTGAGGACACTACCTTTGAGAGTTGCTCCCCAAACTGGTCTAGTTTTTGCTGTAAGGGAGTTCTTTCTGGGTCCGTGGCTGCCATCTCGTCCCTGATTTTACCAATTTCTGTCTGCACACCAGTGGCTACTACAACACCTATTGCTCTCCCAGCAGCAATGTTCGTGCCCTACACACACACACACACACACACACACACACACACACACACACACAGGTACACAGCATGGGATCAAACAACTTATAAAACTGCATTCTGTAATGCTGCTTTCTAACACAGTGGAACAGTTAAAGGAACAGTTTGGTGAACACTCAAAATTTTCTCCTAACCCAGATTTAGAAGCTGAAAGTTTACTTCTTTAGTCTTACAGGGCTACTAGACCATTAAAATAAAGATGCAGTGGAAGCACTGTGTTGATTGCAAGCCTAAATGATCAGAGACTTGACTTGGTCCACATAAAGTTGGTAAGTAATCTCAAACAGACTTGGTGATGTTGTCTCTTGCTGTTGCGTGCTGTTGTTTTCTAGGGCTGGTCTCAATAATTTAAAAAAATGAGTGCTTGTTACGTTACGCTTCTCCATTCTTCTCCATCTTTGTCTTTTTTTAAGCCACAGAAATTGTAGCATTAAAGGTTATAATATAAAACTGAATTCTACTCCCGTTCTTTAAAATAAAAGGAGTTTGATGTAATATATAAAGACTGTTAAAGTTTCAAAATATGCTGTTCCTTCCCCAGTCCACACAGTCCATATATGGAAACTAAGCTGTAAACAGTCTGTTGCGAATTCACGGTTTCTGTGATGTAACCGAAACCAATACATTTACATATAACCACATATTCAGTCTAGCTCTGCTCATTCACATTAAAGTCATAAGGAGTACTTTAGCCCAGACTGCTTCTGAACAACTAATCAGAACAATGCTTGTTTACATATATCAGTCATAAAGCCCAGTAACAAAACAGGCTAGAAAAATGAATTAGTGCTGTTTTTGGTATGTAAATCATTACAAATATTATACGTGGAGGTTAGGGAACCAGCCTCGTGATCAGAAGGTCGCCGGTTCGAACCCCAGAGCTGACAGCACATGACTGAGGTGTCCTTGAGCAAGACACCTAACCCCCAACTGCTCCCCGGGCGCTGCAGATTGGGCTGCCCACTGCTCCAGCCAAGTGTGCTCACTGCCCCCTAGTGTGTGTGTGTATTCACTAGTGTGTATGTGGTGTTTCACTGCATGGATGCGCAGGTGAAATTTCCACATTGTGGGACTAATAAGGGTCACTTAATCTTAATCAAAAGTAATAATAAAGTGCAAGACAAATGTAGTATATGAGCCCTTTCAGATAGAACAGTTATTGATCATATATGAAAAATGTTAAAAACAAATCATTTATAGCTGGGTTAGTTGAAGGTATCATAAATTAATGCCAGCCATCCACATCATCTCATTTCAGACTGCAACAAATTGTAAAATGGCATGACCAAAGGAGCTAAAAAAGTAAAGATGCCTGAGAAATTTCAAGAGTGGGAGCACTTTGAAATCCTTATCAATGATTTAAAAAAACGCATAGTGCAGAATTTGCGACAAGATGTTGGTATATCTTGGAGACACACCAAATTCGATCAAAAATCTCAAGAACGTAAGGATAGTGATCCTTATCCGTACCGCCATACTTCCAATCCACCTTCCTCTAACCCGGTCACATAATCGCTTCAGGTGGGAATATTATTAGCTTTTTTACTCTTTTCTTTTATGGTTAAACCATTGCAGCAGCTAATCAGTAGGATATCAGCATCCTTTACTAAGCTCCAGTGAGAGCGCCAATGAAAGACAAACAGGGCAGTCGTGTGCTGGAGGTTAGGGAACCAGCTGTGACTGGAAGGTCGCCGTTCGATCCCCAGTCGACACTACATGCCTGAGGTGTCCTTGAGCAAGACACCTAACCCCCAACTGCTCCCCGGGTGCTGTGGATAGGGCTGCCCACCGCTCTGAGCAAGTGTGCTCACTGCCCCCTAGTGTGTGTGCTCACTTGTGTGTATGTGGTGTGTCACTGCACGGATGGGTTAAATGTGGAGGTGAAATTTCCCCGTTGTAGGACTAATAAGGGTCTTTTAATCTTAAAAGAAGCAAATTTGGGACACTAAACACATGT